>NC_142877.1:29297651-29449166 GCF_051225735.1 Oryctolagus cuniculus
TTGGCTGTGCCTCCCAGCGAAACCACTTGCAGCCAATTCCTTGTCTCAGAGCCTTCTGGGGGAACCCAGGGTAAGACAACTGCGGAAGGGCATCACAGACAAATCACAGTGAGCAAGGGCTTTCATGCACGGGCAGCATCAACCAGGGCCCAGACTGTGCGCTACACATCCCCTGGAGTCCCACACATTGGTGCCCTTGTAAGTCTCTATTTCCGCTGTGACGAATGAGCGTCAAGTGACACAAACTTGTTATTTTACAGTTCCTGAGGTCAGACGTCTAAAGTGGGTTTCACCGAGCTAAAATCAAGGTGCTGGCAGATCTGGGTTCCTTCTGGAGGTGTGAGGAGAGGATCTGTTTTCTAGCCTTTTTCCGTTTCTTGGGGTTTCTCATATTCTTTGGCTTTCAGATTTCTCTTTGACTTCCAACCCAGAAGTGTAGCATCTTAAAATTCCTACCTCTCTCTCTCTCCCTCTCTCCCTCCCTCTCTCTCCCTCTCTCTCTCTCCCTCTCTCCCTCCCTCTCTCCTCCTCTCTCTCTCCCTCTCTCTCTGTCATACACATGATCTTCGTCATCACAAATCCTTCTCTCATGCTTTTCTCTTTTCTTTCCAAGGACCCTTCGGTTACATTGAATCAACCTAGATCATCAAGATCATCCCCACTGTCAAGATCCTTAACCACATGACATCACCAAGTCCCTCATGCGAATGTGTGAGTACCTGCTGGATCTGGAGGTGTGTGGACATCTTGCAGGACATTCGTCTGTCTACCACAGTGCCCATGGTCAAGGGTCTGGAATGAAAGGAACTGTGAGTTGGCAACACTCGCCCAGAGGGAGCCACTGCTGTGAGAGAGGGGGAAGGTGGAGCCCAGGGCTATGACAGGACCTGGTGTGTGTGTCTGTGTGTTCTTCTGGGGGGGGGGAAGGTGGAGGAGACAGTGACAATGGCCTGGCAGGAACAGGAGGACTAGCAAGAAGACATGCAGGATGCATCTCCTTTGGAGGAAGTGGCCCTTCTGAGGTGGGGCTGTGGAGACCCAGGTGAGGGTGGAGTGCACGGATTTCACAGAGAGCAATTTTAAAGGCTGCCAGGAGTGTGCACACAGAGTCAAGAGAGAGGGAGGAGGTGTGCCTGGAGCCTCAGCCAGCTGGGGCTGCAGGGAGGTGGGGAGGGTGGCAGGACTCTGAGATGGAGAGAGGAAAGGAAAGAGACACTGGGCTTGTTCTGGGGAATGGGGCTGTGGTTTGGCACTCAGAAGCGTCTGTGTGGGATAAGTGTAGGGTTTGGTAACAGGTTAGAGAAGAATTAAAAATGTGCAGCCTATAAAAGTCTTTTGCCTCCCCCCAATTAAATTCTTTGTATGTGTGATACCGATCATTTAATAAAAAGCTGAGCTGCTACCATGCACTGGACAGGGTTGTCTGCACCAGAAATACAAACAGTGAACTCACAGGAAGGGAATCTGGGAATTAGATGTGATAGAAACAGAAAGAAGCCGGCGCTGTGGCTCAATAGGCTAATCCTCTGCCTTGCGGCGCCGGCACACCGGGTTCTAGTCCTGGTCGGGGCGCCGGATTCTGTCCTGGTTGCCCCTCTTCCAGGCCAGCTCTCTGCTGTGGCCCAGGAAGGCAGTGGAGGATGGCCCAAGTGCTTGGGCCCTGCACCTGCATGGGAGACCAGGAGAAGCACCTGGCTCCTGCCATCGGATCAGCGCAGTGCGCCGGCCGCAGCGCACTGGCCGTGGTGGCCATTGGAGGATGAACCAAAGGCAAAAAGGAAGACCTTTCTCTCTGTCTCTCTCTCTCACTGTCCACTCTGCCTGTCAAAAAATAAAATAAATAAATAAATACTTTAAAAAAAGAAACATAAAAAGGAGAATGTGAAGGAGGGAGTGGTACATGATGGAAGCAGGATGGGCTTTGCTCAGCAAGGGGTGGCAGGGGGTCTTCAGGAAGTTTCTCCTGCTGAGGGGCTTGCTCAGCTTCCTCCCCCCAGCCCACCCCCTGCCCTAGTGAGAAGCTTTGAAGCGCCTGTATTTCCCACCCTCCTCCTCCTTGGAGCCCTTCCCTCTTTCCTCCCATCCCCCTCTTCTTCTCCCAGGTCCTCCTTTGCCCTGGAGTTGGGAAGACTAAGGTTGGAGGTGCTATGGCTTCTTTCTGTCTGGCCCATCTTCTTTTCCTACCCTTTAAAGACGAATGGATGCCTACTATGGGCTGAGCATCATGGTGGGGGATAACAAATGGGGTGTGGGGGGGACACCCGTGGCCAAGGGCCATTCTCTGGCAAGGAGGTCAATACACAAGGGGAGTCAATACACACAGTGGGTCAGGGCCTTATCAGCCTGGCAGGGGATCTGTTTGAGGCCCCAACATCGTTCACTACAGCAAAGATAAGGGGCAGCAATCTCACATACCCTGCTGGTAACCTCACACCCTGCTGCAAATTGGCATAAAACTTTCAAGAGCACCGTGTTAATACTGAGTGGAAGGCACACATGCCCCGGTGACCCTGGCAACTCCACCCCAACCCCATCCCCTAGAGGAATTTGGCATGCACATGAGGAGATAAGTACAAGAAGGTTCCTTGCAACATAGTTTGAAATCACTTAAGTTAGAAATAAATGAAGTGTCTATCTTAGGAAAAATTGGATAAATCCACATACTGGAATATAGCTGGTAAACTAGCAGGAGTTATCAGTATCAGGTATAACCCTAAAACATAATGTTGTGGGGCTGGCACTGTGACATAGTGGGTAAAGCCACTGCCTGCGCCCATATGGGCGCGGTTCGGGTCCCAGCTTCTCCACTTCCAATCCAGCTCTGCTCTGGCCTGGGAAAGCAGTGGAGGATGGCCCAGGTCCTTGGGTCCCTGCACTCAAATGGGAGACCTGGAGGAGGCTCCTGGCTCCTGGCTTCAGATCGGTGCAGCTCTGGCTGTTGCAGCCATCTGGGGAATCAACCAGCGGATGGAGGACCTTTCTGTCTGTCTCTCCCTCTCTCTGTAATTGTACCTCTCAAATAAATAAATAAAATCTAAAAATAGGATGTCAGCACTGCAGATGGAGGCTTAGCTTACTACAGCACAGCGCCAGCCCCTGTATGGAGTTTTAAAACATGCAACAATTATGTGATGTGTTGTTCTTATGTGTTTGTGTGTATGCATGCATGATGTATACGCGTACAGATACACAAAGTGGAAGTATGAGAGCATGTCTGGGAATGCTAATACTCAATATGGCATGGGGCTGGCGCTGTGGTGCAGCAGGTTAATCGTATGTTTGCGGTGCCAGCATCCCATATGGGTGCTGGTTCTGGTCCAAGTTGCTCCTCTTCCAATCCAGCTCTCTGCTATGGCCTGGGAAAGCAGTAGAAGATGGCCCAAGTCCTTGGGCCCCTACACCCACATGGGAGACCAGGAAGAAGCACCTGACTCCTGGCTTTGGATCGGCATAGCTCCAGCTGTTGCGGCCATTTGAGGAGTGAACCAACGGAAGGAAGACCTTTCTCTCTGTCTCTCCCCCTCACTGTCTGTAACTCTACCTCTCAAATAAATAAATAAAATCTTTAAAAAAATACTCAATGTGGTATAGCAGATAAAGCTGCCACCTGCAGTGCCAGCATCCCATATGGGTGCTGGTTCGAGTCCAGCTGCTCCACTTCTGATCCAGCTCTCTACTATGGCCTGGGAAAGCAGTAGAAGATGGCCAAAGTCCTTGGGCCTCTGTACCCGCGTGGGAAGACTGGGAAGAAGTTCCTGGCTCCTCGCTTCAGATCGGCCCAGCTCTGGCTGTTGCAGACAACTAGGGAGTGAACCAGTGGATGGAAGATCTCTCTCTCTCTCTCTCTCTCTCTGTCTCTCTCTCCCTCTCCTTCTCTCTGTGTGTAACTCTTTCAAATAAATAAGTAAACCTTTAAACAACAACAAGAGTCAATACAGAGTAGTGGGATTTGTACCCAGATTGCCCGGATTTGCCACCTGCTTCTGCCTCTTCCTAGCTGTGCAGTCTTGGAAAAGCTAGTTAACCTCTGCCAGCCTCAGTTTCTCTATGTGCAAAGTAGGAAATGGCAACTGTGTTAGTCAGCTCTTGTTGCCCTGCTGCTGTGGAACAAACAACCCTGAGCCAACGGCTTTCAACCATAAGCACGGGGTTTTCATTCACAAGCCTGCGGGTTGGCTGTGGCTATGCTGGGTGGGTTGGGTTCGGGTCTGCTCCATGTCTTCACTAGCAACCCCCCAGATCCTGTTCTTTCCATGGCAGAGCTCGCATGCAGAAGACCACTGAGCCGAAACACAGGATGCCTTCTTAGTCTTTGGGTCAGCGCTGGCTCGTTGCCTCCACCCACATTTCCTTGGCTGAAGCAAGCCACAAGGTTAAGCCCAGTGGGATGGGAGACTCATGCTCCACCCACAGCAAGCCAGGGCAAGGGCATGGGGAGGGAAGGACAGTGAACAAACAGCAGCACAGTGGTGCCTCCTCCCTACAGTTAGTTGGAGGATTCAATGAACGGATGGATCTGCAGGGCTTAGGGCAGTGCCTGGCACACAGCAGGAGGTGTATATTTACTAATCAGGAGAACGGTGAACTCCAGGGGAAAGAGAAAGAGGGGATTGAACTCTATTTGTTATATTTCCTTTTTTTTTTAAGATCATAAACAACAACAAAAGCAGGGGGTGGTATTTGTTTTCTAGACATGGCTTTTTTAAAAATTAATTTATTGGAAGGGCAGAGTTACAGAGAGACAGGGAGAGGAAGAAAGAGAGGTCTTTCATCCACTGGTTCATTCTCCAAATGACTGCAAGTAGTCCTGGCCAAAGCCAGGAGCCTCAACTCCATCCAGGTCCCCGACTTGGGTGCAGGGGCCCATGTACTTGGGCCATCTTCTGCTGCTTTCTCAGGAGCATTAGCAGGGAGCTGGATTGAAAGTGGAGGATCGGGGCCGGCGCCGCGGCTCACTAGGCTAATCCTCTGCTTTGCGGCGCCGGCACCCCGGGTTCTAGTCCTGGTCAGGGCGTCGGATTCTGTCCCGGTTGCCCCTCTTCCAGGCCAGCTCTCTGCTGTGGCCAGGGAGTGCAGTGGAGGATGGCCCAAGTACTTGGGCCCTGCACCCCATGGGAGACCAGGATAAGTACCTGGCTCCTGCCATCGGATCAGCGTGGTGTGCTGGCCGCAGCGCGCCGGCTGCGGCGGCCATTGGAGGATGAACCAACGGCAAAAGGAAGTCCTTTCTCTCTGTCTCTCTTTCTCACTGTCCACTCTGCCTGTCAAAAAATTTAAAAAAAAAAATAAAAAAAAGGAAAGAAAGTGGAGGATCGGGACTCAAACTGGTGCTCATATGGGATGCCAGTGTTGCTAGTGGCAGTTTAACCCCCTACGTCACTACAAGGCCGCTCCGGGAGATGGCTTTCGAGATGGGTGGAAACTGGCTGGTTCCTGAGACAGGCCGGGGTGCTGGGAAGGGACAGGCTGTAGGAGGGGTGGAATACTACAGCCCGGACCTCAGGCGGCATCTGCATTTGGGACTCTAGGAGGGGTCTCAGCACTGTTCTGACATGTGGGAGATGCTCTTAAGGCACTTGGGGAGAGAGGGAGGAAGCAGTGGTGGGGACAGAGGTCAGAAAGAGAGAACAGTGGGAGCCCTCACCCCAAAGCCAGGGGGACACTACCTGGGGGGCTGTCCGCAGCAGCCACCATCCCACTCTGGCCCTGGCTTTGCATCTGGGGCCGGTGCTGTGGGATGGAGCAGACACCCTTGCTGTTTCTGCCCTGGGTTTTGCCTCAACCCCTGCTTCTGAGTGGTAGGAGCTGCAGGGCCCAGTCCTCTGCTGCCCGGATCTCTATTCCACCACCCCCTGCTCTTCCTTTGCCCTTGGCTGGCTCAGCCCCCACCGTCAACCCTCCTCCTAGGATCCCCACTGCCTGGAGGAGTGCATAGAGGCCAGGGCAGGAGGGAGGCCTCCCTGGGGCCAGGGAGGGGGCAGGAGGGAGCCCCTCTTGGCTGCTTCCCTGCTTTGCCTTGAAAAGCTTCCTGAGCCTTCCAGGAGGGCAGGTGGCCAAAGGCTGGGAGAAGGCGGACTCACTTCCCTCTCAGTTATGTGCTTCCGAGGGCGGGCGCTTCACATGTGGTTTTTTGCACAATCAGGTTATCAGGTAGTTGGTCATTAGCATGCTCGTAAAGTCTCCTGCTGTCTGACTCACAGCCCATAAGCTGTGGTGAGCCAGCAGGGATGGAGCTCAGAGGATGAGCCGTCCAGGGCTCAGCCTGTGGGTGTCAGGTGGGGATCCTCTTTGGGGCTCAAGTGTCACAAAAATCCTGGGTTTTAGAATGAGCATGCTTGTAGTTTGAGCGTTGGTCCCTCTGTTGGCAACCGCGTGAGCTTGGGCACGTTGCTCTCTCTCAGCCTCATTTCTGTAGGAGGGCTGTGGGAGGAGTTTTGTGATGCTCGATTTGGCTGCTCTGGGTGGTCCCTGAGGACAGGCAGGTGGCGGGCGGCCACCAACTTCCAGGATTCAGTCCTCAGTTTCCCCTCGGAGTTCGGCAGTTGCCACTCAGGCAAATGGATGGGTGTGATTTACTCAGCCGCTGTGCTGGCTTCCCAGGGGCGGGTGATGAAGTACCACACCCTGGATGGGCACGAACAACAGAAAGGTATCCTCTCGTGGTTTTGGAAGCTGGAAGTCTGAAATTCAGGTGTTGACTGAGCTGTGCTCTCTGTGAGACTCTCAGAGAAAATCGACCCCGGGCCTTTGTCCAAGTCTCTGGCGTCACCAGCAACCCTTGGTGCTCCTTGGCCGGCAGCTGCCTGGCTGTGGGCTCTGCCTGTTTGCCACATGCAGTTTGTCCTGTGTGTGTCTGTGTCCAAGTCCCTTCTTATAAGGACACCAGTCTTGCTGGATTTGTGCCCACCTCCTAATGACCTTAATTTGATTACATCCACAGAGATTTCATTTCCAAACAAGGCCGTGTTCACGGGCACCAAGGATTAAGTTTATAATGTATTGAAGGGGGGTACAATTCAATCCATAGCACCCCTTTACCCATGACTCAGCAATTCCACTCCTAGGAATGCTCACATACTTAAAGAAAAAAGAATGGTTAGTCCATGAACATACATGTGCTAGAGTGTTCCTAGCAGCTATATATATTTTTTTTATTTGACAGGTAGAGATACAGATAGTGAGAGAGAGAGACAGAGAGAAAGATCTTCCTTTTCCATTAGTTCACCCCCAGTGGCCACTGTGGCCAGCTCACCGCGGTGATCCGAAGCCAGGAGCCAGGTGCTTCTCCTGGTCTCCCATGCGGGTGTGGGGCCAATGACTTAGGCCATCCTCCACTGCCTTCCCGGGCTACAGCAGAGAGCTGGACTTGAAGAGGAGCAACCAGGACAGAATCCGGTGCCCCAACCGGGACTAGAACCTGGAGTACCGGTGCTGCAGGTAGAGGATTAGCTTAGTGAGCTGTGGCACTGGCCTGCACCTAATTTTTTAAAAATATAAATAAAAAAAAATTCAGCCTTTGGTTTGCTCAGGGGTCAATGACTTCCACAGGAGCCTCATGTGAAGTAGAAGGCTGACTGGGTGAGTGTTTTGTTTTTCTTTTTTAATATTTTTGAAGATTTTTTTTTATTTATTTGAAAGATAGAGTTACAGAGAGAGGAAGAGACACAGAGAGAGGTCTTCCATTCACTGGTTCACTCCCCAGATGGCTGCAATAGTCGGAGCTGCACTGATTCAAAGCCAGGAGCCAGGAGCTTCCTCCGGGTCTCCTATGTGGGTGCAGGGGCCCAAGGACTTGGGCCATATTCCACTGTTTTTCCAGGCCATAGCAGAGAGCTGGATCCGAAGAGGAGCAGCCAGGTGTTGAACTGGTGCCCATGTGGGATGCCGGCACTTCAGGCCAGGGAGTTAATCTGCTGCGCCACAGCGCCAGCCCCTTGTTTGTTTGTTTTTTTTTTAAACGATTTATTTATTTGAAAGACAGAATGACAGAGAAAGAGAGGGAAAGACAGAGATCTTCACTTCATTGGTTCACTCCCCCAAATGGCCACAGCAGCCGAGGCTGTTCTGGGCTGAAGCCAGGAGACAGGAACTCCAGCCTGTGTGCTTGAGCCATCATCCGCTGTCTGCTGGCACATTAGCAGGGAGCTGGATCAGAAGCCGAACAGCCAGGACTCAAACTCATGCTCCAATATGGGATGCTGGCATCGAAAGCGGTGGCTTACCCTGCTACACCACAACGCCAGCCCCCCACTGGGTGAGTTCTAAAGAGGATTCCTGTGAGCCAGGGCCCTATGCCTGTGTCACCAGGAAGTGCTGTAGACAAACTGGCCCATGAAGTCTTCAGGACACCTTTGGAGGTGCTGCGGGTTGATTATGCCTTGCCTTGGACTGGATCCTACACAACCAAGCAGGTTAAAACTTGACTCCCATGCCTCCGTCTTTGCGGAAACAAGCGAGTCCCTTGTGATCTGGTCTCCTCGTTTCTAAAGTGGGTGTACTGGCTGGCGCCATGGCTCACTAGGCTAATCCTCCGCTTGCGGCACTGGCGCCCTGGGTTCTAGTCCCGGTTGGGGCACCGGGTTCTGTCCCGGTTGCTCCTCTTCCAGTCCAGCTCTCTGCTGTGGCCAGGGAGTGCAGTGGAGGATGGCCCAAGTGCTTGGGCCCTGCACCCACATGGGAGACCAGGAGGAAGCACCTGGCTCCTGGCTTTGGATCGGTGCAGCGTGCCAGCCATAGCAGCCATTTGGGGGGTGAACCAATGGAAGGAAGACCTTTCTCTCTGTCTCTCTCTCACACTGTCTAGGTGTGATAGTTAGAGAGAGAGAGACAGAGAGAAAGGTCTTCCTTTTGCTGTTGGTTCACCCTCCAATAGCCGCCACGGCTGGTGCGCTGCGGTCAGCGCACCGCACTGATCTGAAGGCAGGAGCCAGGTACTTCTCCTGGTCTCCCATGGGGTGCAGGGCCCAAGCACTTGGGCCATCCTCCACTGCACTCCCGGGCCACAGCAGAGAGCTGGACTGGAAGAGGGGCAACCGGGAAAGAATTCGGCGCCCTGACCGGGACTAGAACCTGGTGTGCCAGCGCCGCTAGGTGGAGGATTAGCCTATTGAACTGTGGCGCCGGCCAGAAAAAAAAATTTAAAAATTAAAGTGGGTGTACCGACGCTCCTTCCCAGGGTGGTGAGAAAGCTGATGAGAAGCTGTATTTAACGTCCAGGGGCAGGTGTTTAACTTGGCAGTTAAGCTGCTGCTTGTGATGCCTGCATTGCATATCAAAGTGCCTGGGTTCAAGTCCTGAGGCAGGGCTGGTGGGACTGGCGGCAGGTGCCTGGGAGTGAGGTGTCTTCTTGTAGGAGCTGACTCAGGGGATGCAAGGCAGGCTGGTAGAAGGGAACAGGACTTGATTTCCAAGAAGTCACCCTTGGAACAAGTGGGGATTGCAGTGTACAAGCAAGGGGAGGTGGGGCACAGGCATGCCGTTGAGCCCTGGGTGTCCCATCTCTTGCTCCCTTTTCTTGCTGAATTAGTCAGGGTTCCCCAGAAAAGAGGAAGCAACAGAACCAGTATACAACAATGTAACTCTCTCTTTCTTGGGAAGTTGGTTTTAGGGAATCGGCTCACACACTTATGGAGCCCGGCAAGCCCCAAATCTGCAGGGTGGGCTGAGAGACCGAACCCCAGGGGAGTCAGTGCCGCAGCTCTGGTGGCAGAGCTGTCTGCTGGCAGCTTTCCCTCCGGCTTCAAGGAGGTCGGTGCTGTTTTATTCAAACCTTCAGTTGGTTGGTTGGTTGATCGATTGGATTTAGAGCCAGTGGTGGGTGCTGGCACCGTAGTTAGGATTCCACTGCACTCCACATTCCAGCTGCCTGCTAATGCACACCGTGAGAGGCAGCAGGTGATGGCTCCAGTGCTTGGGTATTTGCCACTCACGGGGAAGACCCAGACTGAGACCCAGGCTCCTGGCATCAGTCTGGTCCAGCCCCAACTTTTGCAGGCATTTGAAGAGTAAACCAGCAAGTGGAAGATCTCTGTCTGTCTGTCTCGGTCTCTCTCTTTCAAATTAAATGAAAATAAATTTTTAAAATGCTAATGTCATTCAAAAATACTCTCACAGAAGCATCCAGATTAATGCTTGGCCAAATGTCTGGGGCACTGTGGTCCAGCCGGGTAGACACATAAAATCAACCTCCTTACTGAAACGACTTCACTGAGCAATAGGAAAGTGGCTCCCGGGAACGGGCCCTCCCTGGTACTGGTGCCGGGGGCTTGGTGCTGCGGTGATGGATTCACATGAATCTTCCAGACATGTTTTCATGCTAAATGTTCTGCTCAGCTGACAGAGGAGACAAGTGAACCTTGCCCCACGCGATGGGAGACATTGGGCCCTCCCTGATCCCTTTGCCCAGCCAGTACACCCCTGCCCCAGCTGCTGTTGGTGCATGGGATTGTCCTTGTCCACACCTAAGGAATTTATACCTCCTTCTCCCATCCACAGTCCTCCATCCACCAGGGTGGACAGCGACAGCCTGACATAGGGGCTTCGAAACCTGCTTATCTCAACAGAGAACAACCCCGGACCACCCACCCACAGAGCTCCCTGGGGACCAGGCCGAGGCCAGACGGGGCTGAGACAGCGTCCTTGCTGAACACTCACCCTGCCCTGCTCCCGGGATGCATCCCCTTCTCAGGCTCTGAGTCTATGGAGTGGGACCTCAGACACCTGCTAGCCAGGAAGTGAAGCCCAGGCCTCACTGATGTCAAAGCAGGCTTCCGGAAGCCCCACGTGGCTCAGTGCTCCTGGGAGTGAAAGAGTTCTCTGGGCGAGGAGCGAGCAAGAGTCCCAGCCTTTAGGAAGTCTGCTCGCTTCTTCAGTTCCCAAAACACAGCACCAGCATCAGACTCAGGGCCTCTACCCAGTCTATTGGGTAGACTCCCAGCCCAAGGCCTCTCAGAGCGAGGAGCTGCTGCTTTCCAGAGCAGGGCCCCAGACCTGCAGCAATGGAAATGGACTTGAAGTCCTGAGCTGCTCCTTGGGAGACCGTGTTTGCCAAACCCAGGCGGGCGGGCGAGCTGCCTGGTCAGCCAGCTCCGGGTCTCGGCTGTGGTCCGAGGCCCCCAGTTCGTGGCCCCTGCCTGTGGGGGCTGAGTCACACCCTGGGAAGGCTCTGCTGCATTTTTCCATAACTCCGAGGTTTGGAAGTGCCCCAGTCCTGCCTGTTCCAGTTAGACTCCCTCCCCACACCCCGACTTTCCCAGGAGGCCTACAGCCCCCTCGCAGACAGCTACTTAAGGACAGCAGGGAAGTGAGAGCCGGGTCGCCAGATCAGGGGCAGGGGAGAGTCTGAGCCAGGGAGCACAGAGCTCAGGCCTCGCTGGGGAATCATACAGGCGGCTGTGGGGTGCGGACACACTGCTTGCTCGCCCTCCGAGAGGCGTCTGCTCCGCCTGGCTGGAGAGGACAAGGCAGGATGGCGCCCCAGCTGGCAGAAGGCCTCCACTCGGCACAAAGAGGGGTTAGGTGGGCTGATCTCTTTGGCTATGGAGCTGTACTGCAGCCTTCTCCAGGGAGGAACTAGGGGAGGGGCCCTGGAGTCAGACAGGCCTGATGAAAAGCCTTTGCTCCATCCTTACAATTTCTGTGATGCTGGGAAAGTCACTTGATCCCCCAGAATCTCAGTTTGCTTATCCATAAAATGGGTGGCCATGGCCACTGCTCGGGCTTGTTGTCTGGGATGGCGCAAGTCAGATGAAGGAAATGGCTCAGCCAGAAGCAGAGGCAGCCCTGGCAGAGTAGGAATGCCAAAGAAAAATGCAGCCAACTTCACCAGGAAGGAACTAACGTGTTTTTAGGGCCATGGTGACAGACACAAGGCCACTGCTCTCCTGTCCCAGTGCCCAAGCCAGACATCACTAATCATATCTGCACTTCTCAAGCCTGGATGGAGGCTCCAGATGGAACCTGGGTGTCACCCCTGCCCTCCAGCTGTCATGGAGGAGACACCAGGGGTAAAAAGAACTTACAGGAAAGTTTGCCTTTGGGAGTCTTCCAGCTTGAGTCCCAAGAACGGAGATGATTTCTGATCGAGCTGCCCAAAGGCTCTGTCATTTTCAGGTGCCTGAAGCTACTGAGCAGAGCCCAGGCTTGGTGTGGGCCTCCCAGGCGAGCTCTGGTGAGGCAGGGCGGGCTCAGCATGGAGGGGAGGCTCCCCTCACCTTGCCGAGGACAGACCCTGAGAGAAGGATTCATGTGCACGCGGCTTATTTGCAAAGAGACCCAGGACTGCAGGAGACTGAGGAAGTGAGACGGCGAAGAGGAAGCAGTGAGGGTGCTGGGTACTGAGCATCAACGCCTGTTCATCAGCAGCAGAGGCTTCTGGGGTAGGATGTTCACTCCTGTGACACTGGTGCACAGGGTGGAGTCAAGTGGCCAGAGAAAGCTCCTGGTCCAAAAAAAAAAAAAAAAAAAAAAAAAAAAAAAAAAAAAATCACAGCTACCGTAGTCAGACGTGACAAGAGCCAAAAGCAGTGTTTCCCACACACGGGACTCAGGAAACTGGGATCCGCCAGTGGAGATCCTGGGAGGCAGCAGGTGATGGCTCAAGCAGTTGGGTCCCTGCGACTCGCCTGGGAGACCTGGACTGAGTGCCCAGTTCCTGGCTTCAGCCCAGCTGAGTCCTGGCTGTTGTGGGCACCTGGGGAGTGAACCAGCAGATGGGAGCTCTATCTCCACTATATCTCTGCCTTTGCCCTACTCTGAATTGACACCTTTTACAAAGTCATCTGCTAGCTCCTCCCACTGAGAGGTGGAGTCTGTTTCCTTTCTCTTGGACTCTGGTCTGCACTTGTGACTTACTTTGGGCCACAGAAGGTGGTAAAGTGGTTTGTTTGTTTGAGATCTATTTATCTATTTGAAAGGTGGAGAGAAAAAGAGAGAGAGAGAGAGAGAGAGAGAGAGAGAGAACCTTTCATCTACTGGTTCACTGCCCAAATGGCTGCAATGTCCAAGGCCAGACCAGGCCACAGCCAGGAGCGTGGACTTCTATCCAGGTCTCCCACATGGGTGGCAGGGGCCCTAGCACTTGGGCCATCTTCTGTTGCTTTCCCAGGTACATTATCAGGGAGCTGCATCAGAAGCAGAGCAGCTGGGACTTGAACTGACACCCTGAGGTGCAAGCATTACAGGTGGTAATTTAACCTGCTGTGCCGCAACACCAGCCCCAGAAATGAGGCTGAGTGCTTTCTGAGCCTGGGCCCCCAGAGGCCCTGGCTACTTGTGCTTGGTCTCTTGCTGCTGCCGCCCTGTAAATGAGCTTAGATCATCCTTTGGGAGGACGAGAAACCACACGGAGCAGACACAAGCTTCCTAGCTCAGGCCATCGTAGACCAGCCATGACCAACAGAGATGCCGACTAAACTCCAGTTGACAGTAAACACATGTGCGATCCCAGACAACAGGCAGACCACCCAAAGACCCATAGGCTCCTATAAATGCTTCTTATTTTCAGCCAGCAAGTTGTGGAGGGATTTATTACACGGCCTTAGCTGCCGGATACACCCAACGCACGTCTCAAGCCTCCTTCCCCAGACACTCATTCTGACCCAGTGCATGACAGCAGCTGCTGGCTTCGCCTCGCCCTCCACGCAAGCCTCCCTCGCAGCCACAGTCACTTCCTCCCTGTCACTGGGGCTGCCCTGGTGCCCTCTTCGAGGAGGCCGAAATCTGCGAGTGTGTGTGCACTCGCACCCAGGACCTCGAGGGCTCGTTTCACAGCGTGGACCAGGCTTCCGCTCTCACTGAGGCCTCCCTGAAACCCAGGCTGTGTGTCACCTCCAGGAGAAGTTCCACGGGCAGGAGCTGGGGCCTCTCTCGTCTTGAAGGCTGCTCCTGTCTGATGCGCAGGCTACACCGGGAGGGTCCAGTTCAACCCCAGAAACTTCCCTGTCCTGTCTCTAAATCCAGCAAGAATGGTGAGTCGCAGCCCCTCCCTGCAGAGCAGAGAAACCAGCGTCCCCGGCCGGACCAGCCTGACCTTGCCCGGGCCCTTCCTGCCCAGTGGCCCTCCCTTGTGACCTGAGCTGCTCACGGGGCCAGCTCCCTCTGGCTGCCCAGGACTTGGCGAGTCAGAGCGACTTAGGACATGACGCAGATCTCTGATGCTCAGCTCTGGGCTCTTTCCACCCAGTGTTTATCGGCCAGGGCGTTTGGTCACAAACCACAGAAACCGACTCTGAGTAGCCTAAGCAGAAGAGGGATTAGAAAATGACGGGATTGCTCAGAGGGACCCACCACAGGAGGAACGTGGCAGGGCGCCGCTGCCGCTGGTAGTACCATCTTTGCCAGTGGCCGTGTTCTCAACAGTCTCTGCTGTTCTGTGGCCTTAACCCCACACTCAGCGCTGGGAGGCAAGACCGGGCCGCAGGGCCTGGGTTTGGCCTTGAGCTTTCATTGCTGCATAAAGCGAGTCCCGACGTTGGGATGTTCACTTTCCAAGTGAATGGAGGAGTTCAGATGTTGCAAAGCCCCCAAAATGTGATGACTACACTCTACTGTACTCTGTCCTTTTAGGATCCTCCACGTGAAGCCAGCCCTCCGCTCTCTCCTCTCTCCAGGCCCTGCACACTCAGGTCCTTGCGCCTTGTCGTGTTGCGTTCCTGACTCCTGATTTACAGAGTTGTAACTGACCAGCTCGTTCAAAGGTAACTGTGTCAGGGCAGGGAGGAGGGTGGACAAATAAGTCAGAGTGGGGACGGCAATCATCTAAGCTTTCAAGTGTGGCTGCATCGCTGCGTCGATTCTGGCAGTGGTGAAGGCTAGTGACAGTCTATGTGTCCACTCGTAGGGAAATGACTCACCATGGTTTGTCCGTACTCCAAAATACTACCTGTGGGAAAAAAACAAGAGCTCCAAAACACAGCGGCAAATGGAAAAAAAAAAAAAAAGGGCATGTTGCAGGGGTGGGTGTTTGGTCCAGCAGTAAGATGCCCGAGTCCCACATTGCAGTGCGTGCTTTAGATTCTAGGCTCTGACTCCCAATTCCAGCCTCCCACAAAAGCAGACCCTGGGAGGCAGCAATGATGGTTCAAGTAGTTAGGGTCCCTGCCACCCATGTGGAAGAGCCAGACTGCGTTCCGGCCTCTGGCTTTGGCCCTGGCCCAGCCCCAGCTATTGCAGGCATCTGGGGAGTGAACCAGCAGAGGAAAGCCCGTCTGTCTGTCTCCCTGCCAAATAAATTAAAATTTAAACAAAGAAAATGAAGTATGATTTAGACTATATCTAGAGCATATAAACACAGGCATGTAAAACAGCCACGTGTTGCCTCTGGTGAGGAACTGGAGATCAGAGGGAGAAAGTCAAAGGGAACCTAACTTTCTTTGTAATGCTTCAAATTTTTACATGAAAAATGTGTTCTAGTATCATTTGGATAATTAAAAATTAAATACAAGTCTTCTGACACATATTCCTACCCCACGTGTTTGGGTCCCCAGAGCTGTGTTGAGAGAGACGTGAATCGATCAGGCAAGCAGTGTTGAACATGTTTATTACTTGATCACATAGCTCAAGTCTGGTACGGTGTGATAGTCTTTTTTTTTTTTTGACAGGCAGAGTAGACAGTGAGAGAGAGAGAGACAGAAAGAAAGGTCTTACCTTTTCCATTGGTTCACCCCCCAATGGCCGCTGCGGCTGGCGCACCACACTGATCCAAAGCCAGGAGCCAGGTGCTTCTCCTGGTCTCCCATGGGGTGCAGGGCCCAAGCACTTGGGCCATCCTCCACTGCACTCCCAGGCCACAGCAGAGAGCTGGCCTGGAAGAGGAGCAACCGGGACAGAATCCGGTGCCCCGACCGGGACTAGAACCTGGTGTGCCAGCGCCACAGGCAGAGGATTAGCCTAGTGAGCGGCGGCACCGGCTGGTGTGATAGTCTTCTCTGTCTGCTCACGTAACTGCATTTTAGTGATGAATCCCACAGGGCACGTGACCTTTGTGGAGTTCAGGCTCTCACCTTTTCTGTAGGTTTCAATCAGAAAATATCCGAGCTGTGTGATCTTCAACAGGGACTTAACTCCTCTGACCTTTATTCCACCTCGTTTTCACCTGGGTTCCTCCAAGCAGAACCTGAGACAGAGGCTTGGGAGTCTGTAGTTTGGGAATGGGCCCTTGGGGAGCACGAGGGAGGGACCAGGGCCCTGCAACAAGGAAGGAGGGGAAGCCAGTACCAGAAGTGTCACCAACAGGGAGCACTGCTGCGGGTGTGTGGGGCTTGATGAGAGAGAGAGAGAGAGAGAGAGAGAGAAACTGCTATCTTGGCCAGCGCCGTGGCTCACTTGGCTAATCCTCCACCTGCAGCGCCATCACCCGGGTTCTAGTCCCGGTTGGGGTGCCGGATTCTGTCCCAGTTGCTCCTCTTCCAGTCCAGCTCTCTGCTGTGGCCCGGGAAGGCAGTGGAGGATGGCCCGAGTGCTTGGGCCCTGCACCCGCATGGGAAACCAGGAGGAGGCACCTGGCTCCTGGCTTTGGATCAGTGCAGCATGACGACCATGGGAGCCATTTAGGGGGTGAACCAATGGAAGGAAAACCTTTCTCTCTGTCTCTCACTAACTCTGCCTGTCAAAAAAGAAAGAAAGAAAGAAAGAAAGAAAGAAAGAAAGAAAGAAAGAAAGAAAGAAAGAAAGAAAGAAAGAAAGAAAGAAAGAAAGAAAGAAAGAAACTGCTATCCTCTGGTTCACTGGTTTACTCCCCAAATGCCTGCAACAGCTGAGGCTGGAGCCAGGAACCAGGAATTCAAATCACGTCTCTCACGTGGGTGGCAGGGCCCTAAGCACTTGAGCCATCATCGAGTCTTCCCCAGCTCCGCCTTGCTGAGAAGCTGGAGTCAGGCGCTGGAGCGGAGACACACAGCCCGTCCCTCCCGTGTGGAATGTGGACAGCTTGACTACCATGCTGAACCCGGCTCCAGCAAGGGTGTTTCGAAGTGGTTTGCAAAGAGTCTAACACACTCATCTTTTCACATGGGGAGTGTGTGCCTCCTCTTCACAGGGATTCTGTGAGGACTGGGCTGAATTCCATACCTGGAGAAATGAAGGACCTGGGGTTGGTCACAAGGAGTTGGAATGAGAACCGCTCTGATGGGTGGCTTCAGAGCGGGGCAGACTCAGAGACGGGGATTAGGGAAGGGACATAATTTTGCGTGATGATCAAAGGAAGGTGAGATGGCATTCGGGGTGGGAGGAAAGTCTGTGGAAGCAAAGCTTGGAAGAAAGAAAGAGCAAGATTTATCAGAGGATACTTTGGAGCCCGGGCTTTGGAGAAATTGGTGAGAAGAGAGTGCGGTGTCAACTTCACTAGCAAGGCTTGTGCACCTGGAAGGAGGGATTTGACCTGCGGAGTACCTGGGAGCTGCGCAGAGGACAAGTGGAGGGGATCAATTTGCCTTTGCTATGTAACAAACCCTCCCCAAGTTGAGTGACTCAACACCCGAGTCGTTAATTATTTCTCAGCGGGCTGGGGTCTGCTGGGTGACTCCTCTGGCCTGAGCTGGCTCTGCTGGCACGGTAGTCCTCCCGTGTGTGTGGGTCAGCTGACAGGCTGGCCTGGTGCCAGCCAATTCAGGATGGCATCACCACGGGGTTGGTATTTGGTTGGCTGTTGGCTGGGCCCTTGGAGTTGAGGGGAGGGTCCCTGGGCCACACGTTTTCCCATTCTGCTAAAAGCGAGCCAGGACCTACTTACATGGTAGCTGGACAGATTTCCCAGAGAAGTGGAAATGCATACGGCTGCCTGAAGCCTACACTCCGAACGGGCAGTTGTCACTTCCATGTTCCTGAGGCCAGCCCAAGCAAACAGACGCTACCTCTTGACGGAAGTGATTCCCTGTCGCATTGCAAAGGGTGAGGATTCAGGACAGGGAATGCTTGTGGCCTCTTATGCCACTCATATCTCATGAGGGTTTGTGGGTAGTGGATGGACCAGGAGATAGTAGGAAAAGAGCCCCAGGGACAAGTGGACTGGACTGGCTGGGAGGCAATCACCAGAGTGATTAGGAAGTGGGGACGGAGCATCTACTCACCTCTGCCACTGGGCAGACCTAGGGTGACAGCGAGGAGAGGGCATGATGCAGAAACAAGGTTCTAAATTTGGGGCCTAGTGGCTGAGGCAAGGGGTCCAGCCCTTCACAGAGCTAGGGATGTCAGCAGGTGGCTAATGGGAGAACGCTGTCTGATTCTGAGCCTGCACGGAGAGGTCCTGGGACCTGGGCTGGAGGCAGCTCAGGTGAGCATTTGACCCCAGAGGCCTGGGTTACTTTGTCCTTTAACATCTCCCAGGCTTGCTGGTCCCCTCTGTGGAGCAGGGGAGGAATGCTAACCTTGCAGAGCTGCGAGGGAAGAGCTGAGGCTCCGGCTGGCAACATTTTTGGGCTGTGCCCTTATTAGTGGTTTTATGGACATGTTGTGCTTTTTATTTGAGAGATTAGCCACACAGAGGAGGATCTAGAAGGGAGTGGGGAGGGAAAAGAGGAGGTCTGTTTGGGGGAATGGCTGCCGTTAGGAAGCGAGGGGAGTAGAAAGTTCAAGAAAGAGACAGACACAGCGCTGGGCTCCTACAGAGTCCCTGCAGCTTGGGGTGGGGTGGGCTCAGGACAGTGGCAGTGTGCGGTTCTCAGCGGGGCTGGCTCTGTGCTCTGACTTTGGGATCAGAGAGTTGGCAGCCCGTGGGAGGGCAGTGGTCTCCACGCTGCAGACTCCTGGGTGGTCTGGGCCAGCGTCAGCACAGCTCCCCGCTCCGCCCACCCCCCTCCTCCCTGCTGCTCTGGAGTCCAGCCGCGTCACTGCATCCAGATGTGGCCGGGAACTTTTCCAGAAGCATGGAGAAGGCAGAGCAGCGGCCAAGCTCCTGGCTTCTTGTCCTCCCTCCTTCGGCTACCCCTCCCTGGCTCCTTCCACCACCAGGTCAGGGGCCGGGTCCTCGGAGGCCCAGGGTGGATGGATAAATAAACACTTGGTAGGAAAAAACCTGAGCCAGACAGATGCATCTTTGTTCGTGCTGGAAAGAGTTTACATCTCGGGGAGCGGGGAGCAGTTCAGCAGGAGGAAGTGAGCTGTCTTCTCAGCTGGGAACCCGCCAGGACACTGGGCATGGGGCCAGCCAGGGCCTGGGCGGAGCTGCGGAAAACCTCCCCCTTAATGGGAACAGCCTGGGCCCTGGTGTCTCACTGGGATGGAGCCCCAGTTGGGGGGAACAGACAGCTGTTTTATTAGTAACAGACCATGGGAACCAGGTGGTGCTGTAATGAGTGAGTTCTCCGAGCGGCTGGACCAGAGCGTCTCAAACCGTGCTGTGAGAGCGAATTCCCTGGGGCTCTGGTTAAACTGCAGATTCCCACTGCATGCTTTGGGGATGGGGCCTGGAACTCCGAGTTGCTCACTGGTTCTCCGGGGATGCTGATGCTGCTGGCCTGGGGACCACATTCCAAGTGGGGAAACTCCAGACTGACATCTAAACTACGGCCTCACTTTTCTATGCTATGCTGCGTGTATACGCTCCTGAGACTTTTCCTGCTTTTATGGTTGGCTTGTTCTTATTATGAGAGAGAGAGAGAGAGAGAGAGAGAGAGAGAGAGAATATCTCCTGGTTCACTATTCAAAAACCCGCAATAGCTGAGGCTGGGCCAAGCCAAAGCCAGGAGCTGGGAACATAATCCAGGCCTCCCAAGTGAGGGACCTCCAGGAACCCAATCACTTGAGCCATCACTTGATGTCTCCCAGGGTCTGCATTAGCAGGAAGCTGGAGTCAGGAGTGGAGCCTCGTGTATTGAATCTAGGCGCCCAGGTGTGGGCCATGGGTGTCTTAACTGTTAGACTAAATGCCCAGCCTGTTGTTTTATTTCAAAAAGTACTAGGGAAGAGATGCCGTGGAGATGCCCCTTCCTATCCAGTCCTGACCATGCCAGGCTGATGTGCCCCAAAAGGATTGCACTGCCATTTATGACCTCTTTTTTAAGGTGGGAATGACGGTAGTCAGGAAGGATGCCCACGTGCCTAAGCAAACAACAACCACACAACTGAAGTCCATGCAGTCTCTCAAGTCCCGAGGCAGCATGAGGGAGCAGTTTGCCCGGAGGTGTTGTACAGGTATCTTACCAACGAGGGTGTCTGGCAATGACCTCCACCTGCTCTGGAGACTCTGCCTGCCAGGATCCCAAGCTGTGTCCTGAGACCAGCAGACCTCAGCCCACAGGTCTGCAGTGTGAGTGGGCAAGGCTCACAAGAGGGGAAGCTCATGGAGACACTGAAGAGACCTGTGGTCTCAGCACCGTCGTGTCCCCCACCACCCTGGCCCCCGGCCCACGGTGGCACAAGAAAGTCAGGGCTGGGCTAGCAATCAAATTCCAGTTTCAGGGCAGATTTGTTCATGGGTATGGTCAGCCACAAAACAAAGAAACTATGTGACAGAGATTTTGCCAACATCTCAATACAGTTAGAGGGAAATACTTTGTGTGGAATAAACTTGCAGCCAAAGTACAGAAACAAAAAGTATATAAAGGTAGGCAGTGAAAGGTCTTTTCTTATCCCTGCACCCAGCAATCCAATAACCTCTTCTAGGGGCCAGTGGTGGTGGAGTCTGGGCACATCCTTTAAGAGATGTTTTATGAGAATGCAAGAAAATCTCTATCACCTCCTCCTCTTTTTCCTCTGTCTCCTATGGGGTGTTCTACGTCTTACTTTTTTTCACTTTACACATAATATATCTTGGAGATTCTCTAACTCCTTTCTTTTTATTTTTTAATTTTTAAAAAGACTTATTTATTTGAAAGAGTTACACAGAGAGAGGAGAGGTAGAGAGAGAGAGGGGAGAGAGAGAGAGAGAGGTCTTCCATCTGCTGGTTCACTCCCCAGTTGGCCACAGAGGCTGGAGCTTCGTCGATCTGAAGGCAGGAACCAGGATCTTCCTCTGGGTCTTCTGCGTCGGTGCAGGGGCTCAAGGATTTGGGCCATCCTTCACTGCTTTCCCAGGCCATACCAGAGAGCTTGATCAGAAGTAGAGCAGCCAGGTCTCGAACTGGCGCCCATATGGGATACTGGCACTATAAGTGGTGGCTTTACCTGCTAAGCCACAGCGCTGGCCCCTGCCTTTCTTTTTAAAAGTTGTATAGTTTCATTATATATCATAATTTGCTGAGCAAATCTCTAGTTGATGGCCACTTGATTGTAGGCAACTTGGTTGCAGACAACTTTGGTTTTTGTGCAGTAAATCCCTTGGTAGCCTAACTTGCTCTCAGTCCTAAGTCTGTCCCGAGGATGAGGGTCACAGGGTATGTGCATTTGTAGTTTTGATGACTATGAAGGGCCTTCCAAAAGTTCATGAAAAATATGCATTATGTAAAAACAATGCATGGATTTCCGAAAAATGTTTTTGCACCCATATAAATTTATCATTTAATTCCATTTTTCCATGAACATTTTCTCAAATTGATCTCCCCAAAGAGGTGGTCCAAACCATGTGAGAGCTATTTCCTTTACGTCCCAACACCTGTGCTCAGAGACTTCCTGATCTTTGCCAACCTGTATGTCAAAAATGGGAACAGCTCTCTTTGAAACTCTTCCTTCAGCGCCCAATAATTTATGAGCCAGAGAATCACTGCATTTATCCTTTCTGGGCCAACTGACCAGGTGCTGGGGATCCAACTAAGACCAATGTGCTAATAAAGACTGATGATCAGGTGAATGTGGTGATAAGCATATGACTTCTCAAGACAGCAAGCTCACACCTCAGTGTGCACACACTTCAGCTGAGGGCCTTGTCCACCTGCAGGTTCTGATTTGGTGGGCCTGGGTAGCCTCTAATATTCTGCAGTTCTAATGAGCTCCCAGGTGTTCCGGGTCTACATTTCAGGTAGCAAAAGCCTACCTAGAACAAGGGTTGGCAAATGTTTCCTGAAAGGAACCAGAGTGAATAGTTTCGTCTTTGTGGGCTGCAGGTGGGTCTCTGTTACAGCTATTCAACTCCACCTGTGAAAGTAGTCCTAGGCAATATGTAAATATGGGTGTGGCTGTGTTCCAGTAATGCTTTCTTTACAAAGTACACAGTGGCCTGGATTTGGCCCATGGTTTGCTGACTCTTGGCTTAGGGCACCGTAGGCACCCACAGGCTTATGGAAGCAATGAGTGAGCTGCTCTAGGGGTTAGTGGATGCCTGAAAGAATGGTGTACTAGTCAGCTGTCCTACCTAGAAAACAAACATCAGTGCTTACATTGTTATTCGTTTATTTACCATGAATTTGAGAGGGAGAGAATGAGAGAGGAGAAGGAGAGGGAGAGAGATCCCCTCTGTTGGTTCACTAGTCAAATACAACAGCCAGGGCTGGGCCAGGACGCAGGCATTCAGTATCTGGGTCTCCCAGGCGAGTGGCAGGGACCCAAGGCCTTGAGCCATCACCTGCTGCCTCCCATGGAGTGCATTAGCAGGAAGCTGGAATTGAGAGCAGAGCCAGGACACAAACTCAGGTAGTCTGATAAGGGACAGAAGTGTCCCAAGTGGCATCTTGAAGGCTACTCCAAACAACACCTGCCTTCCAAACCAGTGTTTAAACAGAGGTAATGAAATGCAGGCGACTGGTTACACAGGTGGATGAGCCGAGAAGCCAGTCAGGGGCAACTCAGAGATCAGCAGCCCCAGGAAGCCCCGGCTGCCCGAGGGAGGAGTGGGAAGGGCAAGTTCAGGGTCTCAGGTCACCCAGTAGGAGCTGGGGCCATGGTGGGCACATCTACTGGGTGTTCTGAGTAATGAAAACCCCATGGGGCCCGAGACCCTGGGAAGAAAGACCCTGCCATCTTCCTTCTTCCTGCCCTTCCACCTCCCACCGTAGGTGAAGCCCAGCCGCGATCCAGTCTTGCTGGGTTTTCAGCCTTCAGGAAGAGCATAGGGAGCCAAGCCGTGATCTGGAGCCAGCAGGCCTAGGCCCAGCCAACGGGACACTCAGTGAGTTCTGAAGTGTGGGTCGGTGACCAGGCATACCAGGGAGTGAGGGTGGGTGTTTCAGGCACAGAAAGCAACCTGAGGGTGTGTCGGGTGAGGGGTGGCAATGAGGCTGCCAGGCAGACCACTCCTTTAAGCTTGAGGGCAGGGGTTGGCAAGCATCTCTGTCGCATAGTTTTCTTTGTTTTGTTTAAGAAGAAAATGGAAAAACCATTCTAAGCTTACAGGCCACACAAAAATAGACCACAGGCAGCATGTGGACCACAGGCTGGTGCCTGCCAACTTGGTTTGCGAGATCCACTTTAGAGTGTTGGGATGGAGCAGACCAGAGGCTGAGAGAGGAGACAGAGCCTGGGAGGGAGGTTCCAAAATGCCAGGCGGGAGCTGGTGACAATTGGTGACTGTCATCGTGATGGAGAGAAGGAGGCAACTTAGAGATGCAGGACAGGCCATGGAGTGTCCGTCGGAACAGCCAGGCCTGGGGGGACTCGTAAACTGCCGCTCTGAACGGTGGCTCGGAAGCCCTTTCTCCCTCACTTTAGGGAGCCACAGGGAAGTCCTGTCCTCCTGGATAGTGAGCTGCCCTGCAGCCCTCCTTCCCCTGCCCAGTCCTGCCTTCAGGTAGAATGGGGGGCGGGGGGGACCAGGCTGTGCTGCCCCTGCCCAGTCCTGCCTTCAGGTAGAATGGGGGGGGCAGGCTGTGCTGCCGCTTGCTGCCCAGATGGTGGTGGCTCCCCGGCGGTTCATTCCAGGATATGGGTACGGAGCCGCTCCTGTCCTCACTTTAGTCCTGCCAGCATCGTCCGACCACCCTCCTGTGAGGGTTGGGTCCAGAGTAGAGATGAGGGCTGGGAAGCCCCTCATGCAACCCTGGGTTCAGACACCTGCTGGAAACCCCTGCCTTCATCTTGACCACTGGGTCAGACAGGGTTGGGACGGTGTCTTAGGTTGAGTTCCCCTAGAAGCAGACCCTAAGACAAAGATCTGGACGTGGATGGTTCGGTGAGGTGAGGGAGGGAAAGCAGCCCCCACACCAGATGCATTATCGAGCCAGGTACCACTGAGGGCAACTGGGGCTGAGTCCTGCAGAGAAGCCCTGGGGGTCAGAGAAAAATATGTGCTCCAGAGTTCTCCTGCCTGCGGGGGGGGGGGGGGGAGCTGGGGTGTTTATAGCAACTCCTCTGAGCTACAGATGGTGGGCTCCTCCAAGGGTGTGCATTCGCCGGCACCTCCAGCCTGCCCCTGGTATTCTGCAGTTGGGGAGCGAGAGCACTCAGGCACGGGCAAGCAGGTTCACAGTGGAAGGCAGCTGGAGCTCCTTGAAGTGTGAAGGCCCCAAGGAGATGGGCATGGTGCCTATGGCATCCGCGGCAGATGGTTATCATCTCTGTTCCCAAGAGGGCAATACTGAGCAGCCACGGCCCCAAGTCGTACAGCAGGTGCGTCACAAATGGGAGATTGGAGCACGGAGCTGGGGGTCCAGTGGTGTCTCCCACTGGTTTCTAGCCTGCTGTCAAGGGCGTGAGAGGACCTGCCCTTGGTGTCGAAGGCTGGCTCTGGTTGCCCCAGCTACTCACCTGCCCACCTGCTGAATTCCCTCCCCTGATGATCCACTCCCCACTTGCTCTCTCCGCCTAGATTCCAGAGCCACCTATGGGGCAGGGGAGGTCCTGCAGGACACACACCTGTGGCAAAGCCTGACTTCCTCACCAAGTGCCTCTGTGGGGCACGCAGAGCCGGGGATGAGGGGACGCAGGAAACAGCTGGGAGCTGCGTGGTGGCTGGGCAAGCGTGTGCTGAGCAGAAGTAGACAGAATGGGACAGAGGCAGCATGGGAGGCACTAGGAGGACCACGTGGTGGGCTGGGCAGGACCCGGGACCCTGCGTGGAGCTGGGAGCAGATGGTGCCCGCCCAGTACCGAAGGCGGTGTGTGTTCGGAGTGAAGCATCAGCCAACCACTCAGGGGTACCCTGCAGGATCACGTACAGGGCTCAGTAGGCCCCAGGACCTGCTGGGTCCCCTGCTGGGGAGCACAGCTTTCTCCATGCCCCATGAGTGCTGAGGTGGATGGTGGAAGACAGCACAGTTCTCCAGGAGCCCCTAGTCTGAGGTGGGGGACACAGTCCCGAATCCAGCTGGCGAGTCCCGCCTTGCTCAGGGTAGCCTGCCAAGTTTTGTGCCTGAAGTCTTTGATAACCAGCAGTGAGTGGGGGCAACCAGAAGCTCTATCTGATTGGCCCAGCAGAACCCTGGGGGCTGTCACACCACGCCCACCCGACTCCCAAACCCACCTGTTGTGAGCATTAGCAAAGGTGGCTGTTGCAGTTGCTTCCTTCCTTGGGTCCTGGCCCTTTCACAGCTGTGCCTTTGTGGGTGCTCCCATCAGAGGATGGAATCTGCTCTCCAGCCCTTGAATCTGGGCTGGTGGATTAGTCAGGGTTCTCTGGAGAGGCAGAACCAACAGAATGTGTGTATATATAGACAGATCTATTTTAAGGAATTGGCTCACACAATTGTGGAGATTTGGTAAATCCCAAATTTGCAGACTAGGCCGACAGCCTAGAGACCAAAGAGGAGTTGTGGTTTCTATCTGCAAACAGTCTGCTGGAGAAGGCCCACTTGCTGGGGACAGATCAGCCTTTGTTTTGTGCAGGTCTTTACCCAAAGCCCATCGATTTCAATGTTAATCACATTAAAAAAAAAAAAAAAACTGCACAGAAATATTCAGAATAATGTTTGACCACGTATCTTGGCATTATGGGCCAACCAAGCTGACACAGAAAGTTAGTGACCATGGTTGGCCTGTCACTTGCTTTGGGCCATAGAATGTGGTGAAAGTGATACTATGAGCCTGGAGCTTAGGCACTAAGATGCCTTGCTCAATTCTGCTCGCTTTCTGGAGTTCTTCCCAGCCACTACATGAACGGTCTTGGGATGAGTGACGATGTGGGACAGAGACAGGCCAGCTGACTCCAGTGCCAGCCATATGCAAAAGGGAGCCCAGCCGACACCAAACTGCCCAGCAGGGCCCAGTCCAACTTGCTGACCTGAAGAACTGTGAGCTAAGGAAACAGTAGTTTGTTACACAGCAGAAACTGACAGTCCACGTACGCACTGCCCCCAGGACAGCCTGGTGGCTGATGAGTCGACCTTCGCTGATGGCAAGGGCAAAGGCAGAGAGAAGGCTATTTCAGGCCTCAGGAAGGCTCTGTGGGTGTCTGCATCCATTGGTGGCATGCGGGGAGACACTCCTCCACCTTGAGCTTTAAAAATAGCTCTGCCCAAGCATTTTCTGGCCTGGCAAACTCCCACAATAACATGCCAGGGCAGAGGGAGGGGCTGGCAGCTGGCAACCAGGAGAGCTGCACACTGGGGGTGAGGGAAGCCAGGGGCTGGGCCCTGGAGACCACTCAGTGGGCCTGGGGAAGTTTCAGGGTTGGATTTTAGGGTAGGGAACAGGAAAAGAACCTGCAGAGAAGCAAACCCGGGTCAAGTTCTGCCTCTGTTGCTTACCAGGTGTGTGTCCTGGGCCAGGTCACTTCACAGTTCAGGGCCTCAGTTTCTCCAGCGGCACAGTCGGGTTTTTGGGGGCCTGAAGCTGATGTGATTTGGGAGCCTTGTAAGCAGAGGAATCAAAACCGTGATTACAAAATCGCAGGGCTTTGGAAGGGGCCCATGCGAGTGAGCTTAAGCTTCATTAACTTTGCCATAAATTGCTTCTGGCTTCCTCACTAGGAAAAAAAAAAGAGAGTGAGTTAATAATACTGCAGGAACAGGATTGTTTGGAAGGTCAAAACAACATAGCGGGGGCCCTGGGGTGGGATCTGGCAGGAATGCAGCTTTCCATGAGGAAGGGTTCATGTGGCAGCTGGTGGGTGGCCCCTGGGGGACAGCCGAGGGGATGAGGGGTGGGTGGGGAAAGATGTGGGGCAACCCTGCTCCTTGGGGCTTGCAGGGGCTAACAGGCAGAAGAGTGAGCTGACTTAATGGAGTATGTGTGTTGGGGGTCCTTGTGGCGTTCTGGGGCTGAAGCAAGGTTGTGCCAGGGTTCTGGACACAAAGGAGAAAAAAGGTAAGTTTTCTTTGCTAGAGTACAAGGCTGAGTTGGGGTTTGGGCAGAGGTTCAGATGTGGTTCTGAAGTGGGCAGGCATATAGGTTAAAATTGATTAGATTTGTGAGCTGGAAGACCATGCCTTCGCCACGCCCCTGTGTGTCCTCATCCCCCTACCTGGCCACACCTGGGTGCCCACCAGCCAATCAGGTTCATTGACCACTCCCCTTTGGAAGTGGGTTAAAAGCCTAGGGCACAGTGTGCCCGGGCCCTGCTCTTTTTCCCTGGCCTCTTGCTAGGAAGGCGGCTTGCTGTAGCCCTGCGCCTCCAGGGCGCATGGCCTTTGGGCCATGTGCTCTAGGCTTCCTGGCCCAGATGCTCTTCCATGTGGCCGGTTCCTGGTGCTCAGTATGAACCCCAACTCACTTCTCTCTCTTCTCCTATGCATCTTTCTCACTAAATAAAAGCTTAAAACGTACCATGCTGCCTCATTTATCTGTGAGGGTATTTAAAATTCTTCTCTAAATATTAGGCAAGAACCCTCTTGGGCTTATTAATATCGGGGATTTAGTAATAAGCCCGTGGTGAAATCATAAGGCACCCCAAATTCCGGTAGCACATGTGACACCCCGGACAGCATTTCTAGGGAACTTTAACGGGCCACATTTTAGTGTAGATTTTAGAGGGTCTTTTCCGATTTCAGTTCCAGGTTTAGTCTCATGGGTTCAGTCTCTGGGCTGTGAAAGGGATACAGAGCCGTTCCTCTTTGTGATAAGTAGGACAGGGTTTGAACCACTAGGTCAGGCCATTGCTGGGAAGAGGGTGGAGAGTGTAACTTGCCAGGGGTCACCCATCAGCCCAGGGCATGTCTCAGGCCAAGGGGCCCGCGTTTGGAGCAGTTGGTGGGTGGGTGCCTCAATCCAGGAAAGGGCATCTGGGGAGGGCACTGATGGAATCTACTACAAGGGCCCCTCCCCCATCTCTGCACACTATGCAGACCTGTAATGACCTGTGGTCTGGGGCTGGCAACTTGTGGAGGCCCAGGGAGACAACTGGATGAAACTGAAGGGGGACCACTGGGCTGGTCTTCAGCATAGTCTGGCAGGGGCTGTGGTAAGGTGCTGCCCCCCAGCGGCTCCTAAGGAGACCTTTGCTAAGCTCAGGAGAGACAATCAGGGACTTGCAGAAATGTCTGGGTCACGGCGAGAGGCCCTGGAGCACCTGTCGTCTGTGGAGGAGGCAAAAGCCCACTCAGTGTGTGTTTTTCCTGTTGCTGCCACTTCATTTGTGTCCTGTGGGCTGCTGGGCCTGGAGGAGCTCTGGGCACATATGGGAAAACTTGGCCTTGTCAACTCCAAGTGCAGGATGACATCCAAGGCCATTTGCAGGATCAGTTGGGAGGTAGCTCCCCAACCTAGGGAAGGACCAGACACTCAGCCCAATTCTGGCTGTGACCCACTGGTTATTCATGAAGGAGGGAAGTCAGGCAGGAAGGGATGGCGGCTTGCTACAACTAGGGTCTATCACCAGAGGCAGTGTCACGTGCCTGGTGAGATGAGTTTCAGAAACACACACACACAACATAAACAACTGGAGCAGATGGTGTAGATAGGAGTGTAAAATGGTACAACCACTTTGGAAAATTTTTTGAAGTTTTTTATGTAAACATAATACTCACCGTGTGACCTGGCTGCTCTGCTCCTAGATGCAGACATCTTCTATTAGAGTGCTACTGCTAAGTAAAAATTGTCCCCCAACTCGGCAGCTTACAACAGCAGTGAACATTTACTCTCCTCGCAGGCTCCGGAGGTTGGGAACGCAGGAGCAGGGGAGCCGGGTGCTTCTGCCTGGAGATTTTTCACCAAGTCAGGGTGTGGCTGCTCACTGGAAGGTTTGACGGAGTTGGAAGGTCCGTTTCCAGGGTGGCTCAGGCACACACGCCTGGCACCCGTGTGTGACAAGGCAGTGCTGACTGCCGGCGGGAGGCTTCACTTCCTCTCCACGTGGACCTGTCCCAAGGGCTGCCCGGTGTCCTTGGGAGACGGCAGCTGGCTTCCCCCAGGGCAAGTGATCCAGGAGATCAGGGAGAGCCTTGGAAGCCTCACTCTGACATTCCTGTAACACCCTCCTGATTCCATCGTAGGCCATCTCTATCCAGTGTTGGAGGGGACCCTGCAAGGTTGTGAAGACTAGGAGGAGAGCGGGGGGGGGGGCATCTTGGGGGCTCATGATCACAGGGTGAACACAGCCAGGCCTTCTCCATTCTGCACAAAGCCACACACACACACACACACACACACACACACACCCGTAGACCTCTGTGATTCTAGTGCAGTGGGTCGTGAGTACTCCTGGGGGCATCTGTGGAGGGGTTTGGTGCCGGGGGAGCAGGAACAGCAGCGGTGACCACAGCCGAGTGTAGTGCTGAGCACGAGGCTGTGCCGAGGAGCTGTGGGCAGCCTGGAGCGCATTTGCTCCTGAGTGAACTTAACGTTGCCCCAGGTGCTGGCCCTGGCACGTAGTGCAGGTTAACCAGACCTAATGGGCGGCACCTCCCTTGATGGCAAGATCCCTGCAGGAGCCACTTGGTCTCTGTTTTTATATGCCCTGCCACGAGGGTCCAGGCCCCAGGCAGCGGTTGAGAGGATGTAGAAGCACTCTGGTGGGAAGGCATCTCTGAACCCCAGTGCGTGTCCTGTCTTTGTCCTGCAGTCTCCCTGGCAGGGCAGGGAGCACGTGAGGGGTCTCTTCTGTGCCACAAACCCAGGACCATGGCTGTCTCCAAAGTGTGGTCCCCTGAGGCCTCTCCTGCCTTGCGGGTCAGGGAGCAGGACTCACCACCTGCAAGGGGTCTTTGTTACTGGGCCCTATGCTTCTTTATCAGCTGCACCACAGGAGGTTTTGAGGAGTGGGCCCCTCCCCAGGGAGCTGGATGCTAGCCTGAGCATGGAGTCCTCAGCCTCGCTCCTTCTCTCCCTACTCAACTAGTCCAGCCTCCAGTCGGGGAACCCAAGAGAGCCAGGAGGTGACCCCCGCCCATACCCGCCATCTCCACAGACCGTGCTAGGGGATGCAGGCAGGATAGTAAGATGTATCTTTTTTTTTTTTTGACAGGCTGGCGCGCTGTGGCTGGCGCACCGTGCTGATCCAATGGCAGGAGCCAGGTGCTTCTCCTGGTCTCCCATGAAGGTGCAGGGCCCAAGGTCTTGGGCCATCCTCCACTGTACTCCCTGGCCACAGCAGAGAGCTGGCCTGGAAGAGGGGCAACCGGGACAGAATCCGGCGCCCCGACCGGGACTAGAACCCAGTGTGCCGGCGCCGCAAGATGGAAGATTAGCCTAGTGAGCTGCGGCGCCGGCCAGTAAGATGTATCTTCCATGCTCCACCTCAGCCTGTGCTTCCATAAAAGAATTTTCAACCCTCTATAAGAGGATTTTGAATAAATATAGAAACTTAGGGGGCCCTCTTCTTTTTCATCACCAAATCCCATGTTTCTTAAGGGCACGAGTGAAGGCATGAGGAAGACACAGGAACGAGAGGCACTTGCCCTTTAATGGGGAAGCCAGGGTTTGCAGAGCAATGCAAATTGCATGCAAATGGACCTGCAAAGGCCGGCTTGGGCTCCAGGGACAGTGGACTTGGATGAAACACAGGGTTTTCATGCCAGGGTGCCCAGCCCTGAATCACGGTTCCCTGCTGGATGTGAGTAGAGGCGCTACAGCCCTGGAATTTCTATGGAGGGGGAGCCGGGTGGTGCTGGGGCCAGGAGAGTGGCTGAGCTGACCTGGGAGCCACACACTATTGATTGACGGCACATTTAGTGGAGGATGGCTTCCACTCTGTTTTCTCCCTGTAGCCTGCTGATGTGAAAGCAAGACTCAGTACCCTGCTGCCAGCACCTGCCCCTACCCCCACTTCTCTGCCTGGTTCTAACTTGACCATTTGCTCTGGGATTTTGTAAACCACTGCACCTTCTCTGCCTTTGACCCATAGATGCAGCCATTCTTTTTATGCCCCATGGAATCTGATGTTCTTTCCACGTCCTTGCCTGGTCCCAACGTAGACCTCTACCTGAAGTGCCAGACTTCAAGCAACTCAGGGCCTCCTGAACAACTCTCCTGGATGTCTCCCAGGGATGCTAAGCTGAGCGGGATGAGACGGAACTTACAGTCCTCCAAACTCCAGTTCTCACCAGTATCCCCCACAACAGTAGGATGGCGGCCCCATTCCATCAGTGGGCAAGCCAAAGGCCAGAGCCAGCCTTGCCCCTGTGCCTCCACGTGTTCTAAGTCCCCACTCGTCGGTTCCAAAGTTCTTGTCTGACACCTTTACTATTTCAAAGACCCTCAACTATCTCCTCACACCCTCTTTCCAGCCCCCCAACCCCTACAATCTGTGCTCAGAAGCCCAGGGTGTTTGTGTCTCCACGCTGATGCAATACAATGTCGCTGGGCGATACTAGGAAAGCTGCTGCTCCTCATTGGTCAAGGTCAAAGGAGCAGACTCGCCAAGGATCAGCACAGATCACTGCTGGCTGTCATGGTCCCAAGAAGCTGGCTGCCTCCTAGGTAGAGAGATGAGGGAGACTCCCAGGGTCCAGGAATTGCAGTGTAAGTTGTCCCAGTCCCCCTCCTCCTAGAAGCCCTCAATTCCAAGTCCTGGCAACCCGCCTGCCACTTCGTGCCTCCAAGAAGGAAGCAGGGTCTGCGAGCCATGGCTGACTCCTGCACCTCTTCTGGTCCCCTTTCCTCTTCCCTACGAACCAAATGATGTGCTCACTCCTTTCTCCTTCCGGAACTGCACACCCAGCCCTGGGTAACCCAGGCTCTCACCAGGGTGAGATTTCATATACGGGTTTTCACTTGGTGTTCTGGAATCATTGGATATGCACACAGAATTGCAAAGACAACACAGCGAGGCCCCGCGTCCTCCTCACCGATCTCCTGCAGTGAGGATGCCTTACCTAACTCCAGCACAGAATCAACACTGGGAAGCTGTCCTGCACACAATATGTGTGGCTAGCTCTAGGTTATTGTATCACTTGTGTAGCTTTGTGCAGCCACCACAGCTGTCAGGACACAGAACTGTTCCAGCACTGCCCTGATCTCTCCCCTGCCACTCGGCAAAGTCACATTCTCCAGCTCTCCCCACCACACCTGCACCCTGGCAAGCACCCAGAGGTTCCCTGTTTCTATGTTTGCCATTTTGAGAAAGTTTATAAAGGAAGTGGACAGTACAGAACTTTGCTATTTGTGCCCACTCAGAATCATGCCCTTGAGGTGCACGCAGGTGGTGGCACGTAGTGACAGTTTCCTACGAATGGCAATCCAGGGTCTGAATGTACCAGCTGCTTCAACCACTAAGGTATTGGTTGTTTCCATTTTCTTGCTATCATAAATAAAGCTGCAGTGAATAACCCTTGGCAGGTTTTTGTGTGGATGTAGCTCTCCATTTCTCTGGGATAAATGCCCAAGAGTGAAATTGCTGGGTGTGTGGTTAAGTGCATGTACAGTTTAAGAAACCACAAAATTATTTTCCAGAATGGTTCTGCCATTTTCCAACCGCACTAGCAAAGTATGCGAGATCCAATTTCTACACAACCTCTCAAGTATTTGGTATTGTCACTATTTTTAAAAGATTTATTTGAAAGGCAGAGCATCAGAGAGAGAGAGACTGAGACATACACAGAGAGATTTGCCATCTGCTGATTCACTCCCCAAACAGCCACCACTGCTGGGGTCATGGACTCCATCTAGGTCTCCCATATGGGTGGCAGAGGCCCAAGTACGTGGCCATCTTCTGCAGCTTCCCCAGGCACACTAGCAGGGAGCTGGATCAGAAGTGGAGCAGCTGGGACTCAAATTGGAGTTCCAATATGAGATGCCAGTGTCACAAGCAGTGGCTTAACCCGCTATGCCATAGTGCTGGCTGAACTATAAAACTTTTATAGTTTTTACATTTAAATCTGGGATTCACTTTTGTATAAGGAGTGAGGTTTAGGTTTAGGTTCATATTTTACCTAGGGAGGTCCAGTTGCCCCAGCACTATCTGTTGAAAAGTCTCCTTTCTCCCTTGGGCTGCTCTGCCCCTGTGTCAGGTATCACTTGGCTGTGCTTCTGTGGGTTTGTTTCTGGGTTTTGTATTCTGTTCCATTGATCCTATGTGTCTATCCCTCCAGCAATAACATACTGCCTTAATTATTGTGACTATATAATGGACCTTAATATTGACGAGAGTGATTCCTTCCATTTTATTCTTTCGTTAGTTCCCTTCCATATAAATTTTAAAATAATCTTGTCTATGTTACAAAAAAGTCTCTCTGGAATTTTGCTAAAGCTGTACATTAATTTTGGGAGAACTGCTTTTCCCCTCCATTATACTGAGTGATATAATCCATGAATGTGTCTCTCCCTAAGGATAGTTTCAGCAACAGACCCAAGGGATGTTCTTTTTAGTATTTTTCTGGCTTTGGTATTGGGGTAATATTGGTGCCATGAATGAACTGGAAAACTTCCTTTTTCTTCTATTTTCTAGAAGAGATGGCACAGAACTGGCATTATGTTTCTTAACCACTGGGTAGAATTCTCCAGTGAAATTGTCAGTCCCAGGGATTTCTTTTTGGGAGTTTTTAAATTATGAATTCAATTTCCCTAATAAATAAAGGACCACTCAAAACTTTCATTTAATTTTGGGTGAATTGTGGTAATGTATGGTTTTTGAGGAATTTTTCCCATTTCACCTAAGTCATTAAATTTATGTGTGTGTTTGGGGGGATGGTTAAGACACCACTCAGGACTCCCACATCCCCTATCAGAGTGCTGGGGTTCCAGTCCTAGCTCTGTTTCTGACATAGCTTTCTGCTAAAGGGCACCCTGGGAAGCAGCAGGTGATGGCTCAAGATATTGGGTCCCGGCCATCCACATGGGAGACCTGGACTGAGCTCCTGGCTCCTGGCTTCAGCCTGTCGCAGCCCTGGCTAGTGCAGGCATCTAGGGGAGTGAAACAACAGAGGGAGGATGGCTCTCTCCCACCCTGTCCTGCTTTCAAATAAAAGAAATAGAAACGTAACACAATTTGTGTGTGGTGCTCACGGTATCCTCTTATGCTTTTAACGCCTGCAGCGATATCGCCTGTTTCTCTGCTGAGAGCAGTAACTTGTGTTGTCTTTTTTTCTTTTGTCTGTATTGACAGAGATCTGTCTTATTTTTTAAGGAAGGAATTAAATTTTTAATTGTTTTGCTTTGTTGTTGTTCTTTTTATAATTTCAGCTCTTATTTTTATTTCCTGCTTTCTGCTGGATGTGATTTATTTTGCTCTTGTTTTTCTAGTATCTTGGGATGGAAGCTTAGATTGTTGATTTTTTTTTTTATCAAAGGGCAGAGTTATGGGTTGGGGTGGTGCAGAGGGGTCTCCCGCATGGGTGCAAGGGCTCAAGCACTTGGGCCATCTTCCACTGCTTTCCCAGGGGCATCAGCAGGGAGCTGGGTTGGAAGTAGAGCGGCCAGGACTCAAGTTGCTGCCCATGTGGGATGCTGGTGTCAGCAGCTTTAGGCCACTGCGCCACACGCTGGCCCCAGCTTCGCTTTTTTTTTTTTTTTTTTTGACAGGCAGAGTGGACAGTGAGAGAGACAGGGAGAAAGGTCTTTCTTTTTGCTGTTGGTTCACCCTCCAATGGCTGCTGCGGCCAGCACACCACACTGATCTGAAGCCAGGAGCCAGGTGCTTCTCCTGGTCTCCCATGGGGTGCAGGGCCCAAGCACTTGGGCCATCCTCCACTGCACTCCCTGGTCACAGCAGAGAGCTGGCCTGGAAGAGGGGCAACTGGGACGGAATCCGGAGCCCCAACTGGGACTATGAACCCGGGGTGCCGTCACCGCAGGCGGAGGATTAGCCTAGTGAGCCGCGGCGCCGGCCATGGCCTCTTTTTTAATGTAAGCATTTAGTGCTATAACAGTCCATCTTAGCATTGCCTCAGGTGTGTTCCATTTTGCTCTGTTGCGTTTTTTTCATTTAGCTCACTCTAGCTTTGTGATTTCTCTTTAGTTCTCTCAAGGGTGAGTGGGAAGAGCATTACTTCCTCTCCAAGTGTGTGGAGAGTTTCCTGTTAACTTTTCGTCACTGGCTCCACCGTATGATTCAATTCTTCCACCTTCCCCGTAGTTTAGTCTGCGGTCTGTCTTGAGAGCTGCTCCTCCCGGGGCGAGAAGAATGCGTATTCTACCGTCGTGGGCGGAGTGTTCCATAAATGCCAGCCAGATCCTGCTGCGTGACGGCATTTTGCAGGACTTCTGTGCCCCTGCTGGCTTTCTGTCTAGTTGTTGCATCAGCTGTTGAGGGGGATGTTAGCATCTCCCAACCACAGCAGTGTGTTTTTGTCTCTCCTTTCGATTCGATCATGTATTTTGCAGCTCTGCTTCGTGCACACACAGTTAGGACTGCTATGTCTTCCTGCTGGGTTGACCGTTTTATTATCAGATAGTGTCTGTGGCCATTTCCCGGCTCTGGGGTCTATTTACCTGCTATGAACACAGCCGTCCCTGCCTTCTTTGGATTTATGTTCACAGTGTGTAATCCATCAATGTTTTTGCCTTCAGTCCACCTATATTGTTATACTTGAAGTGGGCTTTGTGTAGATAGTATACAGTTTTTAAATCTCCTCCATTTCTGTGTTTTAATGGTGCACTTAATTTATATTTAATGTAATTAATGATATGTTAGGGATTACATCTACCATTGCATTTGTTCTCTGTTCCTTTTTTCTTTCTTGCCTTTCTATGCGATACTTAACAGTTTTGCCCATGTGGATATGTTTATGGTGTTTTTAAGTGTATGTCTTTAAATATTCTCCTTAGTGGTTGTTCTAGATATCTATCTCTATATCCACCCCTATAGTTACATCTTTATTTATTCCTGTGTGACCAGAAAACATACTCTATGTGATTTCAAATCCTTCAAAAATTAACAGCCTATGGATATCAACATTTTACTCATTTGAGTGAAGTATACAACCTTACCTTCCTCGCTTCTCACCACCTTCTTCCCTTTTTAATATAATTGTCTCAAGTACCTACTCCACAAACGCTGAGAGCCACGTCACATGGCGTCACATTTTTGCTTTAACTGTCAAACATAAGTTAGAAAACTTAAGAGGAGGCACAGGCATTGTGGTGTCGCCTGGGATGCCTGCCCCCTACCAGAAGGTCTGGTTGGAGCCCTGACTACCTGTGCTTCCGATCCAGCTTCCTGCCAATAAGTGTGGGGGGCAGCAGATGATGGCCCAAGTGCTTGGGTTTCTGCCACCCATGGGGGAGACCTGGACGGAGTTCCATGTTCCTGGCTTTGCCTGGGCCAATCCTGGCTGATGGCAGGCAGATAGAGCTTTCTATCTCTGTCTCTTCCTCTCTCTCCCCGTTGCTGTGCCTTTCCAATAAATAAATTTAAAAAACCTCAAGAGGAGGAGGAAATCTTACTGTATGTGTCCATATTTTTGTGCATTCTGATGTTCCTCCTTCTCTCCTGTTGTTCCGATTCCCTCCTTTCTGTTTAGACAACTTGCTTTAATCTTTTTAAAATGCCGGTGCTGACAACAAATTCCTCATCTGAAGACATCTGGACTCTCCCTGCATCCCTGAAGGATCTTCCCACCTAATATGTGTGTGTGGGTTTTTTTTCTTACGAGTTACACACACACGGTGACAGGGAGGGGTGGGGTGGGGGGCGCAGAGAGGCAGAGAGATCTTTCATCCGCAGGCCAAGGCTAGCTAGGCCAGGGTGAAGCCAGGAGCCTAGACCTTGCCCCAGTCTTCCATGTGGGTGCCATCCTCCGCTGCTTTCCCAGGCACATTAGCAGGGAGCTGGATCGGAAGTGGAACAGCTGGGTCTTGAACCAGCACCCATATGGAATGTAAGTGTCGCACATGGTAGCTTTACCCGCTAGGCCATGACACCAGCCCAAGACCCTAGAACTTACTCAAAACTTTTAGCAGCCCTCTTCTGACATGCTCCAGTCAGAATTAGTAGACAAAAGGGTCCACTGCTCTGGGTGTCACCAAGTCAGCCTCAAGAGGGAGTTGCTCAGAAGAAAGCTCCTATTTACCTGTGACAGTGGGAAGGTGCAGTTCCAAACAGCTGCTGCCTCTACAAGAAGCATCTGCTAGGGCTTTTGTAGCCCGGGTTAGGTGAGTGTCCAAGGGGGCTGGCATTGTGGTACAGTGGGTTAAACCACTGCTTACAAGGCCAGCACTCCATACTGGAGTGCTGGTTGGAGTCCTAGCTGCTCTGCTTCCAACCCAGCTCCCTGCTAATGAGCCTGGGAAAGCACCAGAAGATAACCTAAGTGCTTGGGGTTCTGCCCCCATGTGAGAGACCTGGTGGGAGTTCTGGGCTCTAGCCTTTGGCCTGGCCCAGTCTTGGCCATTGTGGTCATTTGGGGAGTGAGTCAGTAGAGGAAAGATCTTCCTTTCTCTCTCCCTCTGTCACTCTTTCAAATAAATATTTTTTCAAAAAAGATGTATTTATTTTGAAAGTTGGTGGGGGGTGGGGAGAGATCTTCCATCTGCTGGTTCACTCCCTAGATGCCTGTGACAGCTAGCTCTGGGCCAGGCCAAAGCCAGGAGCAGGAGCTTCTTCCAGGCCTCCCACATGGGTGACAGGGGCCTGAACACTTGGGCCATCTTTCGCTGCTTTTACCAGGCAGGGAGCTGTATCGAAAGTGGAGCAGCCAGGATGTGAACCAGCGCCGATATGGACTGCCCGCGTGGCAGGCAGCAGCTTTTACCTGCTACACCACAACGTCAGCCCCGATAAATAGGTCTTAAAAAAAAAAAAAAAAAAAAGCATGTCCAAGATGTAGAAACGGGGAAGGAGGAGGGCCCACCCTGCACACGGCAGGTAAGGAAGACGTCCTCGTGCACCGTGAGCTCGCAGAATGGCGCTGATCTCCTTCCCCGGGCGGAGCAGTCAGAATTAGGACGAGGGAAACAGCTCAAGTGCTGAGGGCCTCACACCAGCTAGTTCGTGGCTGTGGTGGTCTGGCTCCTCCCGCCATTAACAGAGAGAGAAATCAACTTTTGAAAAAGAGGGTGAGATGCTGAGAGCCAGCACCCAGAGGCCCTTCTCCACAGGGTGATGAAAGAAGACCCAAGTTTTCTCTGAGTGCTGCAATTTCAGATCAGACAAGCATCAGGCTGCTGCTACATGGAGGCACCTCGGGTAAATGGCAGGACGTTGCACTTTTCAAACAATAAGGGGCCACACTTAGGGCCAGCACTGTGATACGGTGGGTTAAGCTGCTGCCTGCAACATTGGCATCCCATACGAGTGCTGGTTTGAGTCCCAGCTGCTCCACTCCAATGCAGCTCCCTACCAATGCACCTGGGAAAGCAGCAGAGGATGGCCCAAGTGTTTGGGCCCCTGCACCCATGTGGGAGACCCGGAAGAAGCTCCTGGCTCTGGTCTGGCCCAGCCCCGGCCAATGCAAACATCTGGGGAGTGAACCAGCAGATGGAAGCTCTCTCTGTCTAGTCTCTCTCCGTAGTGCTGCCTCTCAAATAAACAAATCTTTAAAAAAGAAAGGGAGGACACATTCAATACTGGGGAGAAAAAGAAGTCACACACTTACTGCAAAATCGAGGTCTCCCTTAGCCTCAGGCACTTCGGTTCCTTCCCCACCTCTTGGTCTGATGGTCAGAGGCCCTAAAGCACAGCTGTGAGCCAGGGATGCACCTGTGTGGGGCTGCCAGCTGCCTGACGGCTTAATCCGAGCCTCCCCGATCATTTCAGCCAATCAGGGCCAACCGTGGAAGAGACGCTCCAGCAGAGTCTTTGATTTGCTCGGCAAAGAATCCCTAGTGACTCACGGGGTGCCTTGGGGTACGGCAGGTGCTCAGTAGATACTGGCTAAGTCAATGGGGTGCAGACTGAAGCCAGGGGCAGGGGGTGCGCTGACAGCCGGTTATTAGAGCACGGGCCCCCGTTTTTGGTACTGAAGCCCGGTTAGCTAAGTTAAAGAGCTGCCTATGGGGACAAAGGTTTCAGGGAAAGCACTGCACCTTCCCAACCCGAGAAGCTGTCAGGGGGCCAGGCGAGCAGCCTCTGGTTGGCGGAGTGTTTGAAAGCAAGGTTTCAGCTTTCCCTTCCGCAAGAGAGCTGTGTAGGTGTCTGGCTGTGGGCTCACTGCTGCCCCCTGGTGTCAGATGTTGCCTCTGCAGCTCACCGGTTCCCCATCAATTCAGCCTCAGTCAGGGGCAAGGACGCATCCCAAGCCAGGGTGAGCTGCTGCCTGGCCCGCAGGTGGCGAGGAAACAGGCATGAGGGTGCATCACCTCCCTCCATTTCCCCTTGCCTCCTTTCTTCACTGTCATCAGGGAAGGCCGCAGCTGTGTCTCCCTTCAGCCCCCGTGACCATGCCAGCAGACACCCAGCCCCCTGCTCTGCAAGGCCCTCTGGCTCATGAACATCAAGCCACGGGATGAATGACCTCTTTGGACCCCTCCATCCGAGCTCACTGTCTGGCCTCTCTGAGCCTGTGGGGCTGCCATAGGGACCCACACTCATCTGCCTCTCCCACCAGGTCCAGGTGGGCCCTTGTGGAGGGGGACCTCTGGGGCTCCCCCGCTGTGCCTTCCCCTCTCCTCAAGGCCCTGGGCCCCTGGTCAGGGCTTTCTCAGAGCAGCTCTTTGCTGGCATCTCTCAGGACAGCTGGAGCTGTGCCGGCTGCACCCCAGGCAGCGATGGCAGACAGACAGGGCCTGGTGCTCCCGGGGGCCCAGAGCCGAGTCTTGGATGGAGGGGAGCAGGGCGATCCTGGCAGAGAGGTGGCAGGACGATCAGCAACTCCCAGAACTTTCCAGAAGGGCACAGGGAGCAGGGCTCTCGTAGCTGCTCCGTGCTGGGACCTGGTGTCTCTTACAGAGGGCTCTGAGACGGGAGTGCCCAGCCAGGGCGCACCGAGGGGCCAGCCCTCATCTAGTCAGAGGCCCAACCAAACCAGGACCAAGGAGCAAGGCTGGGCCCAAGAACTCTAGCAGGAAAGCAGACTTTCGAGACACAGGAACCCTGAGCCTGGCCTGAGCAGCAACTGGGATGCCCAAGAGCGCTTTTTCGGAAGAGCAAGTTCAAGTGTACCATAGCCAGCCGTGGGGCAGGGAAGTCCAATCTTGCGGGTGCAGGAGAATGGTGGAGGTCCAGTCGGCCACCCCTGGGAGTCCAAAAGCAGTGGGCTTGGTTGGGCTGCTTGTGCATATTTATTTATTTAAAATGTACTTATTTATTTATGTGAAAGGCAGAGAGGCAGACAGACAGACACACACACACACACACACCCCAGCTGGTTCACTCCCCAAATACCTACAACAGCTCAGGCTGGGCCTGTCTGAAGCCCGGAGCCAGGAACTCAGTCCAGGTTTCCTACATAGGAGGCAGAGACCCAAATACCTGAGCCATCATCTGCTGCCTCCCAGGGTGTGCATAAGCAGGAAGCTGGGATTAGGAGCAGAGCTGGGATTTGAACCTAGGCTCTCCAACATGGAACGTGGGCATCCTGACTGCTTTGCCAAACTCCCGCCTTGGCAGGACACAGTTCTCCCTGTGTCAGTCAGTTCTTGCTGCGTAACAAACAGCCCCACAACTTACTGGCTGGAAGCATCTACCATCTGTCACTTCTCCCGGGTCTCTGCTGTTGCTGTGGGATGCCTGGGTTGGCTAGAAGCTGGCTGGTGCAGCCCGGCCACCCAGCAGGCTAGTCCGAGCTTGTCTGCACAGCGTCTGCAAGGGTTCAGGAAAGCAGGCGAAAACACGCAAGACCTCATGAGCTCTTGACTTGGAATGGACGTGCTGTCACTTCACCGCATCTTAGCCAAAGTCTCAACTCCAGGCTTTGCTTGAATGGGTTTGGGGAAAGGCTCTGCTTCTTAACAAGGGGTGCTGCAAACTCACATCGCAGAGAGAGAGGGGCAGTTCATCTGACACCATACCCATCTGCGGAAGACAGAACCCGGGGCCCTCTGCACTCCTCCCTTCCCTGGAGGATGAGCTGTGCGGCCCCTTAGAAACACGCAGGTGCCTTCCAGTTCTCCATCACCAAGTCGATTTGCACATGCTCCCAAAAGTCCACACAACCTCACCCATCACCACTACCAGCACCTAATCCAAGGAGCCCTGCAGGATCCGTCCAACTGGTCTATTTGCCTTTGTCCTCACTGCTTTCCAATCTCTTGGCCACGCAGCAGCCAGCAGGACCCCTTCAAAGCTCAAGACCATAGCGTCTCCCCCTGCCCCAACCCTTCAAAGCCTCTGTCAGCCAGTTCAGGGGTGCAAGCAGCAGAAACAGGTTTAACTATGAGGGCGAGGAGGGGCGAGAAGGAATCAGATGCAAAGGCATGGGTTAGCTTGCCCGGTGACTGGACAGGGAGACCCAGGTGGCAGCTGGGCACCAAAGGTGTCAGCTGGACAGCTGGCACCACCATGAAAACCACACAGCCAGCCATCTGGGGCAGGGTGGGGGCACTGTGGCCACTGCTCTGTCTTCCTTGTGAATTTTATTTTTAAAGATTTATTTATTGGGGCAGGCATTTGGCACAGCAATTCAGACTTTGCTGGGATACCCACACCCCTTGTTGGAGAGCCTGGGTTTGCATCTCAGCTCCTTTTCCTGACTTCCAGCTAATGCACACCCTGCAAGGCCCCAGTGATGGCCCAAATCCTTGGGCCCCTGCCACCCATGTGGGAGACCCAGATGGAGTTCCTGGCTCCCAGCTCCAGCCTGGCCCAGCCCTGATGATTGAAGAGTGAGCCTACAGATGGAAGATTTCACAGAGTTACACAGAGAGAGGAGAGGCGGAGAGGCGGAGAGGCGGAGAGGCGGAGAGAGAGAGAGAGAGAGAGAGAGAGAGAGAGATCTTCCATCTGCTGATTCACTCCCCAATTGACCACAATGGCCGGAGCTGCACCGATCCGAAGCCAGGAGCCAGGAGTTTCTTCTGAGTCTCCCATGAGGGTGCAGGGGCCCAAGGATTTGGGCCATCTTCTACTGCTTTCCCAGGCCATAGCAGAGAGCTGGATTGGAGCAGCCGGGTCTCAAACCAGCATCCATATGGGATGCCAGCACTGCAGGCCAGGGTGTTAACCCGTTGAGCCACAGCACCAGCCCCTCTCCCTGTGAATTTTTCACAGTCCTTCCTTCCTTGCGTCACAAGGACCAGGGTAGAAGCACCTTATCAGCGAGGCCTTAGTTTTGGAAACAGAAATCGAAATAACAAAAACCCCTAAACTCCTCACAGTTTCTGCTCAGTCTCCGTGGAGGATCCCCAGGGGTTCATGGCGAGGGGAGAGGTACTGGGCATTCAGCCCCTCTCACCTTCACCTGCTTAGCAGGCTCCCAAGGTCACGAGGGACTGAGCCCCTGTACCCACGTGGGAGACCTAGGGGAAGCTCCAGGCTCCTGGCCTTGGCCAGCCCCAGCCCCAGCCATGAGGCCATCTGGGAAGCTAACCAGTGGATGGAAGATATCTTTTTCACTCTGCCTTTCAAATTAATTAATAAATCTTTAAAAAAAAAAACGTTGTTAAACGCCACGACCTCCAGTATGGAGGATGGGGCTTTTCGCTTTGCAAAGCCACAGGGAGGAGAAAGTTAGCCTGGGCCTCTGGTGATAAAGGTCAAAGGTGAAGGGTGTGACGGCATCCCTCGGGCCTGTCCAGGGTCTGGGGAGAAACAGGCGGGGGCACGGGTGGTGCGGGAGCTTCCCCGGCCTGGAAGGGCGTCGGCCGGGGCCAGCCTCTGGGAAGCCCCCTTCCCTGCAGTGACCGGGAAAGACCCGAGCGAGCAGGACCAAATCGGGCTCTGCGGGGCCTCGCCCAGGCCCGCGGGACCGGGTAGCGGCGTTTCGGCTTCGCCCCCCGCCTTCGTCCTCTTCCGGAGAATCACCCTTAGCCTCACGCGAGCCTCCCAGCCTGCGGGGCAGGTGTGCGCGCGCCCACGCCGCGGCGGCTGGCTGACGGCTAAGCTCCGCCCCCTTGCCCTCAGGCGAGTCTTACCTGGAGCCCCGCGGCGCCACACCTCTGCGCGGCGGTGGGTGACGGGGACCTTTCCCATCGTGGACGCGGGGCCAAGGCGGGCAGCTGGCACGCACGGAGTCAGCCTCCTGTCCGGCGTCGCGCTCCGCGTCCCGGAGCGACGGAAACGGCCGCGGCGGGCCCGTGGGCGCGCTTCTGCCCCCTCGCGGACCTGCAGAGAACTGCGGGGAGCCCCAAAAAGCGCCCGCAGCCTGGGAGTCTCCCTGCAGGCGCCCCGAGGGGCCTGGCTGCTGAGCGGTTAGAGCGGCCGGCCGGCCAGCCTGCAGGGAGCGGGGGGGGGGGGGGGGGGATGCGGGGTGGTCTGCTCGGGAGATCGGGTGTCCCTGACGGCCGCCAGGGCCGCGGGAGTGCAGGGCTGGGTTGCTTCTGGGAGTCATTTCTGAGGCTGCAGCCGGGTGCCGTCTCTTGGTCAGCCCTGCCCGCGGCACCTGTGAATATTAAGTGTGATTTCAGATTAGAGAGCGCTGTAGGGTGTTGAGCCTCATTAAGCTGCCGTATTTCTCGTTTTAACGAGACAATTTGGATTGGCCTGTGTTTTCTTTCTTGTAAGTTCTGCAGCCTCTTCCTACAGGTCTCCCTGCTTCTGGCACCTGGCACCCACAAGCCTTTGGCTCGCATGCTGCAAACCCCTGCAGATCCGCGCTCTGCAGTTCCAGTCCGAGTCGTGTTCCATGGCCCCCAGTGCCTGCGTGGTCGGACCCTGCCTGTTGCTCCGGGTCCCCCACCCCCCTTTTTAGAGTTATTTATTTATTTGAGAGGCAGAGTTACAGAGAGAGGGACAGAGAGACAGAAAAGTCTTCCATCTGCTGGTTCTCTCCCCAGCTACGTCACAGCGCGGGCCTCGCGCCTTCCCCTTTGCTCTCTCTGTCCCTCGGCCATCAAGCCCTCTCCCATCTCAGGTGTCAGCGCTGCTGCTCCCGCTGCCTGGAGCATCCCTTTCTCATATGTGCTGCTCATCCCTTTAGATTTTTTTTTTTTTTTTAATGAGAGTGGCTGGCCATGAGTGACCCATTTCCCTCTATATGTTTATTTCCTTTATAGTAATCATATTTAGTTCTTTCATAGTAATTACCGCAATCGTAAACCACCTTGTTTATATATTCTCTTTTCTTTCTAGAATGTATCTTTCCCATCTCCCAAGAGGCATTTTCACTGTTGTACTCCCTAATGCCCCAAACACTACCTATTCCTCTTTTTAAAAAAAAAATTTCATTTTATTTGAAAGGCAGAGTTACACAGAGAGAGAAGGAGAGAGGTCTTCCATCTGCTGGTTCACTCCCCAATTGGCCCCAACGATTGGAGCTGCGCTGATCTGAAACCAGGAGCCAGGAGTTTCTTTTGGGTCTCCCACACAGGTACAGGGGCCTAAGGACTTGGGCCATCTTCTCCTGCTTTTCCAGGCCATAACAGAGAGCTGGATCAGAAGTGGAGCAGCCGGGACTTGAACAGGCGCCCATATAGGATGTCTTCCATCCGCTGGTTCACTCACTCCCCAGATGGCTTCAAAGGCTGGAGCTCTGCCAATCTGAAACCAGGGGCCAGGAGCTTCTTCTGAGTCTCCCACATGGGCGTAGAGGCCTAAGGACTTGGGCAACTTTCCACTGCCTTCCCAGGCCATAGCAGAGAGCTGGATCGAACCAGCACCCATATGGGATGCCAGCACTGCAGGCGGCAGTTTTAACTACTATGCCACAGCGCTGGCCCCAGCAAGGAGTATCCTGATGAGGCTTTGTCGACTTGTAGTTTTCTTACATGCAGAAACACACACGGAGCCGGCACTGTGGCTCATCCAGCTGGCTGCTCACTCTCTATCCAGCTCCCTGCTGATGCACCTGGGAAAAGCAGTGGAGGATGCCCAAGTGCCTGGGCCCCTGCCACCCACGTGGCGGACCTGGCTGGAGTTCCAGGCTCCTGGCTTTGGCCACTGGGGAGTGAACAAGAGGATGGCACATCTCCCTCTCTGTCTGTAACTCTGCCTTTCAAATAAATAAAATCAATCTTATAAAAAAAGAAGCACAGGTGATTTCAATTTACCTTTTAGGTCTCTGTGACACATGAAATGCCCAGCGTTCTTTACTCCATAGGAACATGGCCTTCGCTGAGGCACTGTGGTTACTGCTGTGGCTGAGACCAGAGAGCCAGTCCACTGGCAGTGGCCTGGGAGTCTGCAAAAATGTGTCCATGGCATCCCCCGCCACGATGACTGGCTGAAGTCTGGCCAGGTACGCTGTCCCATGGGCCCTGTCCCTTCTCCAAATATGCCAGCTAAGCATGAAAAATGGCCACTTTGTACTGCTCTCCCTCCAGTATGGCGGTGAGGATGGTGTCCACAAGGTTTGAGAGCTACTGCTGCCACCTCCTTAGTGGATCCCAAGGGGCTGACCCACGGCACAGACCCAAATGAAAAGGATCCCAAATGCATCATCCCTGCCCCTCTCCTGGGGCTGCAGTTCACCAAGACCCCACTCGGCGACTGAGAAATGGACCAGCAAGGCTCTGGGCTCAGCTCAGTGCACAGCTTATCAGCTTGAAAGGGCTACCCTGCCCCTGCTGAGATCCGGTCCCTTGGCCCGTGAGGTGGTGAGACCTTGGCAGACTGGAGACTCTGGAGGATGAAACTTGCAAGCATGGGAGGGGTGGGGGGTCCTGCCCCCAAATACCCGGACTCAGGAGAAACCAGGAGGCAGAGGCCCAGGGAGGAGAAGACCACAGCAACTCCAATATTTGCAAAAGAATGGACAGTGAACAATGCAAGGGTGCAGCATGGATTCTGAATGAATTTCAGCATCTCGCAAAATGCACCAACAGGCAATCTTTCACAGCCATAATCAATACTAGGGTTCAAATTACAGTTATACCACGGATCCTGCTAAGTCAAAACCTGGTACACTGTGTAATCTCAGGGGTGTTACTGGACATAAAGCAGAGGAGAAACAGGTACGCCTCACCTTAACCATCAGAGCTGTTGTCCAAAGTCCCTGTCGTCATAGCGTCCACGGCTCTAATATATCCTGGCGGGCATCTTAGACTCTCTGATCCCATGAATAATCAAATTAAGTTAAGCCTCTGTCACTTAGCAATCGGCTTGACAAAACGGGATCCCCCAGTTTTTCCTTCTCCCCTCATGGCTCAGGATAAATTCGACCAGGACCTTTGAAGATTAAGAGCCATTGCACAAGACTTTTATGTAGAGCAGAGGGGATTATTCATAACATTTATCCCTGTAATAGCCTGGTTCACAATGCTGGTGCCTCGGAGTAGATGACCACAGTCCCGAGGCCGTGAGCTCACGCTTGAAGGTCCTCACAGCCAACAGGATTGAAATGGCTCAGTCCGGTCATCAACTAGAATGCCTTTTGCTGTTACAGACCCGGCCAATGTGCTCTGTTCAGCACCTGTCTCAACAGCTGCTCAGCCACCTCGCCTTCTCCGATGAGAGGCAACTCACGGTCGCCTGGCTGCCCAGTGGCTGCCCCACCATCCCACACAGCCCTTGCAGGCCAGATCTTAGCCTCACCCATTTGCCCCCATAGCACCCTTGCTGGCTGCTTACTGGGCTCTCCTGGAAACAGAGGCTGTCTGTCTCCATGCCTGGCCGGCCAGCACGCTGTGTGGGCAGCACCCCAAGGCTTGCCACGGCCCCAGAGTCCTCCAATGGCACCCAGAGGATGGACCCAGAACCAGGCCCTCTGGTGAACCTCATTCACCCTCATTCCCTCACCATATGCCACGGTGCTTGGTGACGCTGGTGAACGCGGCACTCTGTAGCCACGTGGTGACTGCTCTACGCAGAGTGGCTGCCGTGGGGCGTGAGGATCGCACGAGGTGCCGGTGGCCGGGCCGAGTGCCTGGCTGAGACAGACAACCCAGATCACATGGCAGGAGTGTCGCCCTGAGTTTCGAATCACAGCTGATGCTGGGGTGGAGACCATGATTCAGTGAGACGCAGACAGGGCCCTGCCAAGCACACAACACAGAGACTCACAAGGAGGGCACCAATCTCATACTTCTGACCCTAAATGCTAACTACTGAAACTCCCCGCTTAGTGGGGGTAAAATCTACAGCAGATGCTCAGAAGGACTTGGCAAACACAGCACCGACCAGCACAGCTTGAAACACAAGCTCCCAGCAGAGAGCAGCTCAAGGTGCAGGCTTTGCCAGCCAGCTGCAGAGTGGGGCAAGAAGCCGAAGCAAGAAAGGACAGTCCCCAGTGCTCACGGTCAGCACATGGACACCCTGTGTGGCAGCAGTTTTTGGTGCCATCCTGCCTCGTGGGGTGACCACCATGTTGAAGTATCGAGGGGTCTGCCATTAGCTTTCTTTCTTTCTTTCTTTCTTTTTTTGATTTATTTGAAAGGCAGAGTTACAGAGAGGCAGAAAGAGAGAGAGAGAGGTCTTCCATCTGATGGCTCACTCCCCAATTGGCTGCAACAGTTGGAGCCAGGAACCAGGAGCTTCCTCTGGGTCTCCCATGTGGGTGCAGGGGCCCAAGAACTTGGGCCATCTTCCACTGCCTTTGTAGAGAGCTGGATTGGAAGTGGTGCAGCCGGGACTTGAACTGGCGCCCATATGGGATGCTGGCACTGCAGGCGGCAGCTTTACCTGCTACAACACAGCGCCGGCCCCTGTCATTGGCTTTCAGAAACTCCATCCTGAGGGTAACGGGGAACCACTGAGGACCTTGGGTAGAGGAGGGAACAAGATTGATTTGGGCCTGAGTCGAATCCAGACATACCAAGTGCCGGGAACAGCGGCCTGTTCTGAAAGGTGCAGAAGTGACATGAAAACGTGGTCACCTACAGAAGTCCGGAAGCTCGCGGGTCCACTCCAAGTCCTCCCGGTTCTCAGACCTCGCCCCTTCCTCACCACCCATCCCTAACCCCAGTGGTCACAGCTCTCAGAGGTCAGGATCCTTTGGACACCTGGCTGGGTGGCCTCAAAGGCGGGTCTCTGGGCCATGCGCGCCGTGACCCGGGAACAGGTGACGGAGGCGAATTCTTGGGCCCACCCCTCGCCGGAATCTGTTAACAAATCCTCCCGGTGATACTAAGGCGCTCAGGTGACTCCCAAACTGGTTCTTAGGCAGACACGCAAGTCCAGAGAACGACCACTTGGGGGCAGCACAGGAACGCAAGGCCCCACGGGCCGACTGAAAGCTCCTACACCGGCCAAAGCCTCAGGCCGCCCCTCCCCCCTGCAGCTGGAACCCCGTCGGGTCCCTGCCTGGGTTCAGAATTCCGCGGCGGCTCCGGTCGGTGGGAGGAGGCCTCGAGAGCACCGAGCCACGTCTCCTGCTGGCCGCACCTGCGTGTCCTTCCGGTCTGTACCTTCCCTGCTTGGACGTGGAGTCTCCTTGTCTTCATCCACGACATGGGAGGCAATTAGTAAGACTTCTCGTAGGGCTGTTAGGAGGGTTAGACAACGGCTTCTTTTAAAAAAGATTTATTTCAGAGAGAGAGAGAGAGAGAGAGAGATCTTCTATCCATTGGTTCACTCCCCAAATGCCTGCAACAGGCAGAATCCAGGAGCCAGGAACTCCACCTGAGTCTCCCATGTGAGTGGCAGAGACCAAGCATGTGGGCCCTATTCCACTGCCTTCCAAGGCGTTTAGCAGGAAGCTGGATCAGAAGTGGAGGTGGTACTCAATCCCAGGCACCTCGGATACGGTCTGTGCGCATCCCTCGTGGTGGCTTAGCCTGTCGTGTCACAGCACCGGCCCTGAGACTTTCTGTGTTAGGAGATTCGAGCGTACAGTCTTGCAAACAGTAGGTGCTCAGTACAGAGCAGCATTCACTGCCAAGTGCAGCACGTGGTCAAGGTTCACAGCCTCCGTGCTGGGCGGGGGAGATGCTGCCTGAGCCCTGCCCAGCCTCCAGCGCCTCGACTCCCAGCTGCCAGGAACCGCGTCACCGCCTGGTGCTTTCTCTGGCTGCTGGCACCCACTGCAGTGCCAGGGCCATAAACCCCGGGAACAGTGCCGACCTGGTGACGCAGCAGGGGAGGCCTCATCATGGCCCCGGGTGGAAAGGGCCTCAGGTCTTTACTGTTGGGGTGGCCTGGCACTTGCCATCGTGATGACTCATCCACCCACAAGAGTGGCCATCTCTGGACACCCCAAAGGACCTGGCCCGCATGGTGGCCCCTGCCCTACTCCTGCTGACCCCTCCCAGGCTGGCTCCTATATACTACCTTCAGACACCTAACCAGGCCATAGGAGGTGAGAGAACACCAGAAGCCCTGGCACCATGGCAGGGACTGGACCAGCTTAGGCTGGGGACCTGGAGGGGACACAGAGCCTCAGCTTAGAGCCTGCAGGTCCAGTGGCATCTTCATGTTCCTAGGAGGGTGGGTGAAGGGCCACAGACCCCCTGTTCCCTGTGCTGCCGCCTGGTGGTTGCCAGGCCCTTGAACTTACGTTCTATGTAGGGCTGCCCCGGCCCCGGACGCTGCGGGCATTCATCTCTGTGACTTAATGCAAGAGACTTCCAATCACCCCTCCACCACCACCAGGTGACACCTGTCCCCCGCCAGATGGTCTCCCTGTCCGACTGTGTGTGAAGCCTCAGGCTTAAGCATTGCCCTCATCCAGTGGGCCCTTTTGCAAAAGTGGGCCAAGTGCAGGCAATGCCCACTGTGTGATTCATAGAGCCCTGGGCGGAGGTGACAATGCAGCCTTTCTGGTTCAAAACTTCCTTCAAGACGGCGACTGCGGAGCCTGGCCCTGTGGCACAGGTCGCACACTCTGCCTGTGGCCTCAGCTCTGAGGGTGGGTGGCTGAGTTGGTCAGTTCCTTTCCTGGCACCAGCGAGGAACCTTGGAGCTGCCCAGAGAAGATCAAGGTCAGGAAGACCTCCGTGTCTCAGTGATGCGCGAGGACCGAGCTCTCCGTCCGTCCAGGGGGTCTTTCTCCAGGACCTCTGTTTGCAGAGTCCTCTGGGTTCTGGTGTTGCAGCGGTGGGTTCTGGGGCCTTTTCCCTCTGGCCCGGCTGAGCGGTGTCGGCCTTGCTCCCCAGCTTCTGCTGCTGCTGCTGCTCAGGACTCTCCCTGGGCTCGGGGTTGCCCCCGTAGGACCCTTTCCTCAGCCCTGGCTCAGTCCCAGCTCCTCCAGGCTCTCCCCACAGGTGCTCTGAGACTTCTCCATGTGCCCCGGGGCCCAGGAGGCCCAGTGTGTGGCTGCCCCGGGGCTCTCTGCACTCCTGCTCTGGGTGAGTGAGATCAGTAGGAGCAGAGCAGGAAATTGAAGGGAGGGAGGGGCGAGAGAGGAGAGGCACTTCTGCCCTCAGGTGTCGCCAGTGGGCAGCTGCCCAGCCTCTTGGCCACAGCTCTGTCCGTGCAGCCGGCTCTGCCCCTGGCTTCTGAGATTCCCTTCCCTTGGCCGTCAGGTCTGGGGCCATCCCAGGAGCCAGCTGTCGCTACCCATGCTTGCCTTGACATCACCTGGTACCCTTGCTGCTGGTCCCTTTGTTAAGCTCCCTGGGGCTTTTCCTAGTTTGGATCTGCGTCTGTTCCCTTCTGGGTCTCTGGCTGGTCCAAGGATCTCTGTTGTCTTTGCAGTCCCCACTTAGTTAGCGGGGCTGCAAAGCTCAGGGCTGAGTAGCCAGGAACTCAGGCCAGGGCCCACTCCCCAGGCCCTTGGAGAAGTGGGGACCCTCCCCCTCTACCCCGTGCCCCCATACACCTCTGCCGCACCCTCCATCCTCAGCTAGCTGGGTACCCAGGAGGGAGAAACTACATCTTTCTCTCCTGAGTTTCATGGCCTGATGGAGGCGAGAGGGTCTTCACCAGAGCCCAAGCCCCACGCCAGTCCCCTTGGACCGGGTCACCAGGGAGCCAGACAAGTAGCTAATTAGACAGCCAAGCAACCGGATAACCGGACAGCAGGCGACTGAACAACGAAGGAACCAGACAACCAGATAACCAGGCAAGCTGGGTAGCAGGCAGCCCCGGAGGTGGATATCTGCCGGCCTTGCTGTTCCACCTGCCCCCTTCCTGTCCCCCGCAGCAGATGTTCCTCTGGGGGAGCCTCCCCCCTCCCCTCGGCCCCCTGCTTAGAGAAGGCGCCTGTGATCTCAGCTTGAGCCAGCCAGCCCATCGGGCCTCACCTAGGCTGATTTGGGACTTGAGTCACTAGGAGGAGGCTCTTCCCTGTGGGATCTGCTGGGAGGAGGTGAGATCTAGAGCTTCCACCACCCTTTTAAATCCAGGACAGGAGCCCACCTGGAAGGAGGCAGGGCTGAGAGATGGAGAGACATTGCTTGAGGCCTGATCAAGCCATTCCTGAAGCTTGCAGGAACCCGTGGATTCCCTTCTCGCGTCAGCCGGTTTATGTGGTGTCCATTCCCTTGCGAAGGGAAGAGGCCTGGCTGTGGGGAGAGGCCTCGGCTTTGCTCCACTGACCAGCGCCGGGTGGGAGAAGTTGCTCTCTGCTGGTGGGAGTCTTCCTGGGATGCCGCCTGGGGTGTCAGTAGAGAGGCTTGGGCCCATATCTGGGTCTGTTTGTAATGAACTGGGCCAATGGATGCATCCCTTCCGCTCTCCGGTCCTGGGACTTCGCACAGGTGTCCAGGGGACATGGGACTGAGTGTTAGTCCCGGTCCCCAGGAGCCACTGCTGTGGTGTGGTGGGCAGGAGCATGGCTGTCTCGAAGTCGGCTCTCAGCATCTGAGGACTTGCTGCTGCCGGGGAGGGGCCGCCAGGCTTCCCCTCTGCCCCCGTCTTCACTTGGAAGTATCTGGCTCTCAGTCAGGGTTGGAGCCTTGGGCGGTGGTGGCTGGAGAAGAGACAGAGACAGATTGTCCATCCACTGGTTTATTCCCCAAATGCTGGCAACAGCTAGGGTTGAGCCAGCCTGAAGCCAGGAACTTCTTCTGGGTCTCCCATGGGAGAAGTAGGGGTCCAAGGACTTGAGCCACCTTCTGTTGCTTTCCCAGGCACATTAGCAGGGAGCTGAATTGGAAGAGGAGCAGCTAAGAATTGAATCGGTGCCCGTAGGGGATGCTGGCATTGCAGGCTGTGACTTCAGCCATTACGCCCAGCCCCTGGCAACATGTGTTTTAAGGAGTCTTCCAAGGGATTCTGAGTCTCAAAAACTCAAGTGTGAGAATGAGAGCCCGGAGCTGTGGCTGGTCCAAGAGGTGCACATGGAGAATGATCTGGCATGTCCCCCCCACCTTCACCTCTTTAAGAGCAGGTGCTCCTGGGAATGAGTAGTGGCTGCTGACGGTTTCCAGCTGTCTCTCATCCTGTGTGGAATCACTGTGCCCAGAAATGTGTGCACCATCTCCCATGGGTCCCAACCAATGACTGACGGACACAGGGCACCTCAATCTGGTCCCTTGTCCATGTGAGTTGCTCCCTGGAGCTCCTGTGCACAGCAGGTCAACAGGGCACATTCATTGCTGCTACTGGCTGCTGCTCCCAAATGCTTAGAGCTGTTGCTGGTCCAAGAGGTGAGAATTATTGCGCAATACGCCGCTGCACACAACGAAGTCACGTAGCTTGGCTTTTTAAAATGAAATAAACCTGGTTCCAAGGCTCCACCTGCCAGGTGGGCAGATGTCTACGCTTGGGTGTCCTGCACAGGCCAGCGGGCCAGGCAGCCGGGAGAGCTTCCTGCAGCCGGGGAAGTGGGGAGGCCCTGGGTCGCAGGCCCTGGAGGCCACCAGCTGTGACTGGACCCTTTTCTCTTGGCTTCAAAGAATCCGCTTGTCCACCCGGGGCCAGAACACACAGGGATGCGTTTCCCAGCGAGCCTGGGAACTCCTGCAACATCGTCAACTGCGCTCCTCCCTGGGGCCCTTCCTGAAGGAGGAGAAGGGAGAATGTCTATTCTTTTTTTCCTAAGTGGAAAAAAGGAGGAAGAGAGAGGAAAGAGAGAGAGAGAAGAGGAGAGAGAAGAATAAAGGGAGGGATGAGGAGAAGAACAGAGCAAGAGGAGGAAAGGAAAAGAAAACAAAGCAGGATATCAAATACTTTCCACGATTTCCCAATTCATTTCCGGGAGAGTAAGAGAGCAGACGGCACGTGAATCTGTGTGTTTGGGTGTTGGGGCATGTTTACATGTTTGTGTGTCTGTAGGAGTATGTTTGCTTGTGTGTGCATAGATTTGTTCAGAGGTGTACTTGCACATGTATACATAGTTGTGTTTACATACGTATGTAGAGGCATGTTTCTATGGTATATAGAGGTATATGTGCACTTATGTGTGTGGAGGTATATTTGCATGTGTATGTCTAGAGGTGTATTTGTGCATGTATGTAGAGGTGTGTTTGCACACCTGTGTGCATATGTGTTTGCGCATGTGTGTAGCAGTATAACTGCACATATGAGTTTGGGGCTTGGGTTCTGTTACTGAGCCCAGAGCTCCAGTGCTCCCTGTGAGGCCCCAGGCCCTCCCCCAGTCCTAGGCCCCACATGTGGCACAGTGCTCACTCACTGCTCGCTTGGAGCCCATTGGGAGCACAGAAAGTGGCATTGGACAAGGCAGCAGGATGACCTATCGGCTCCAGGCAGATCCCTGCCTTGGCAAAATTTGGGTAATTATGGCCAAAACATGCCCCGAGCCCGGGGCAGGGTGGACAGGGAGGGCAGGACATAAAAGGTCGAGATGGAAATGTAGTCGGATATTTACAATGTTAATTTTTTTCCAGAGAGCTGTGATTGTGGCTGATATCTAGCTACATCTTTGTGTTTATTTTTGAAACTTTCTTCAATGAGAATGAAGTACATCTACAATAGCAAAAAATGAAACAGAATAATTGTAAACGCTCCACGTCTCTTCTTTGAGGACCAGCTTCCTCTTCCACTCCATGACCATGGAAAGACTTTTACTGCCACAATTTAGTGGCATAAGAAAAGTGGAAAAGACAGCACACCCAACCCCTGTATGTATGCAACATACCACCACCGCTATCTGGAAATCGGTGGGAGTTGTTCACATTCCCAAAGTTTTAAAATATATACTGTTTAGGGGCCGTCACTGTGGCTCGGCGAGTTAAGGCTCTGGCCTGAAGCGCCAGCATCCCATATGGGTGCCGGTTCTAGTCCCAGCTGCTCCTCTTCCAATCCAGCTCTCTGCTATGGCATGGGATAGCAGTGGAGGATGGCCCAAGTGCTTGGGCCCCTGCACTCACATGGGAGACCCGGAGGAAGCTCTTGGCTCCTGACTTCAGATTGGCGCAGCTCTATCCATTGCGGCCAATTAGGGAGTGAACCATCGGATGGAAGACCTCTCTGTCTCTGCCTCTTCTCTCTCTCTGTAACTCTGACTTTCAAATCAAATAAATAAATCATATATATATATAAATCATATATATATACTGTTTATATATATATACTGTTTCCCAAAATACTTAAAAGTAAATTGTTGATATCATGAAATCTCCCCTCTATACACTTCTTTTTTTTTTTTTAAGATTTATTTTATTTATTTGAAAGAGTTACAGAGAGAGGTAGAGACAGAGAATGAGGTCTTCCATCTGCTGGTTCACTCTCCAGATGGCCGCATTGGCCAAAGCTGTGTAGATATGAAGCCAGGAGCCAGGAGCTTCTTCTGGGTCTCCCATGTGGGTGTAGGGGCCCAAGGACTTGGGCCATCTTCTACCGCTTTTCGAGGCCATAGCAGAGAGCTGGATCAGAAGAGGAGCAGCTGGGACTAGAACTGGCGCCCATATGGGATGCCCGTGCTTCAGGCCAGGGCGTTAACCTGCTTCGCCACAGTGCCGGCCCCTGTACACTTCTGAATACATGTCCTAAGAATAAGGACGATCTCTTTGTACACAACACAGCATTTTATACCTAAGATAGTGATAAGGCCATCGTTTCTCCAAGAGCCAGTGGATATTCCGTTTCCCCAGCTGACCTGAGAATCCTTTGTTGCTGTCTGGCTTCGGCTGCAGGATCCAGTCGAGGTCCACCCATGGTGTCTGCTTGTCATGGATCGCCGATCTCTTTTAATCCAACACACCCTCCCCTAACACTTTCCCCCTGAATACAAGAACTTTTTGAGGGATCCAGGCATTTCTTGTAGAATATTCTGCAATCTGGATTAGCCTGTTTCCTCCTGATGATGTTGTATTGACCCTTTATCCTTTGAATTTTCTGTGACCTGGAAGTGATCTTCAGAGGTCTGACTATATTCAAGCCTTATGGGTTGATTATGGGCTGGTCAGGCTGCGTGTTTTGGGCACAGAGATTCCGTAGGTGGCTCACAGTGTTGGCTGTTCCTTCTTTGATCACCTGGGGAAGTTAGTGATTCCTCACTAGCAGGGACTCTTTTTTGTGATTGTATTTTGGTGCCTTGTGAATATCTCATTCATGTCAACCTTTCACCTTCCAACTTTTGCATCTGTATAGGTCCATAGCTGTATATAGATAGAATTAAATAAATGGTGATTTTTTTTGGGGGGAATATCATTATGGATCTATGGATTATTATTCTTTAGACTATTACAGTCATTAATCTTTTTGATATTCAAAATACCCCAAATTTTGCCAAAGGAAGCCCCTTAATGCTGGGTTGTATGTCTTTTATTTTACTTGAGATGCAGAGGGACAGAGGGACAGAGAGACAGAGAGAGCTCCTATCCACTGCCTGTCCCCTAAATGCCCACGGAATTGGAGGCTGAGCCAGGCTGATGCCAGGAGCCAAGAACTCGATCCAGCTCTCCCACACGGGTGGCAGGCACCAGCTACTTGAGCCATCACCGTCTGCCTCCCAGGGTCTGTGTGTGCAGGAGGCTGGAATTGGGAGTGGGGCAGGGGCTCTCCAATACCTGATAACGTGTTCCAACCAGTGGCTTAGCTACCAGGACGGATGCCAGACTCTGCGTGCCCTTCTGACACGAGCCAATTAAATCTTTGCGTGCTTCCTTGCTTTCTGGGACACCATGCTCTAGGCTCACTTTGTATTTTCACAGAATCAGCCATTTCTTCAGAGTCCCAGTTCTTTTTTAGTGCAGAGTGGTACTTGGAAAGCAAGATCTGGCTTAGAGAGAGGCTGATTACTGTTGTGGAGGGAGTTATTATTTCTAGGCCATTTCTTTGTATAGTGTTTGGAAACATATTTTTGAAAGCTATGAGGTCAATATATCCAAAGGAAATGAAATCAATCTTTTGAAGAGATGTTTCTACTCCTATGTTTATTGAGCCATTATTCACAATAGCAAAGATATGGAACCCAGCTGAGTGTCCATCAACGAATAAATGGAAAAAGAAAATGGGATATATACACAATGGAATACCATTCAGTCATGAAAAGAATGAAATGCTATCATTGTAGGAGCATGGATGAATTCTGCGAAGTGAAATAGGCTGGCACGGAAAGACAAACATTGAATGATCCCCCCTCCCCACAGTGTGGAATTCAAAGATGCTGGTTTCATACATACAGGTGGAGAGAGGGATAGTGGCTTCAGAGGCTGGGGAGTGGGAGGGGAGGGGGATCAGGGAAGGATGGAGATTAGGCAATGGGTACAAAGTTACAGTTAGCCAGGAGGCAGGAGGGGTAAGTTCTGGGGTTCTCTTGCACAGCAGGGTGGCTATGGTTCGCAACATTGAATAGAATACATCAAAATATCAATAAGAAAGGATTTGGAACATTCTCACCACAAAGAAATGATAAATATTTGAGGGGACAGGTATGCTAAATGCCCTTATTTGGTTATTATACAATGCATATATGTATGGATTGAAATATCACAATATATCCCATAAATATGTGCAATTGTGGTGTGTCATTTAAAAAGGAAAGGAAAAATTAAAGATTTTGAGTTCACATTGATATTTCTTACTCAAATATTATAGGGTTTTCTTTTTATGGATTAATATTTTAATAGAATTAAAATATATTTCCACTATAAAATAAGACTTGGATTTTATTAAAGGTTGATTTCCCAGTTACAGTATTAACTTCACTAATTCACTGTTTTCAGAGGAAGAACAGAAATTCTGCTAAAATTTTACTAAAAGAGTAAAATTCTGGCCATTTGGGGAGTGAACCAACAAATGGAAGAATCTCTCTGTCTCTCTCCCCCTCTCTCAGTAATTCTGCCTTTCAATAAATAAGTAAATGTTTAAAAAAAATTAGTCTCTCTCCTCTCCACACTAGTTCCTGACACTTCCTATTAGTAATTTTCATTTATTTATTGGTGTTTACCTCTCTGGTATTTATGCAAATTTAGCACAGATACTCAATATCTGTATATTTATCTTATTCGCCTTTTATTCTTACATGATGTAATGAGACACATATTTTATATACTATTTCCACTTTGCATTTTTCACTTAGTCATACATCCCATAAGTCATTCTTTTTTTTTTTTTTTTTTTTTTGACAGGCAGAGTGGACAGTAAGAGAGAGAGACAGAGAGAAAGGTCTTCCTTTTGCCATTGGTTCACCCTCCAATGGCCGCCACGGCTGGCGCGCTGCGGCCGGCACACCACGCTGATCCGAAGGCAGGAGCCAGGTGCTTCTCCTGGTCTCCCATGGGGTGCAGGGCCCAAGCACTTGGGCCATCCTCCACTGCACTCCCTGGCCACAGCAGAGAGCTGGCCTGGAAGAGGAGCAACCGGGAAAGAATCCGGCACCCCGACCGGGACTAGAACCTGGTGTGCTGGTGCCACTAGGTGGAGGATTAGCCTATTGAGCCATGGCACCAGCCCATAAGTCATTCTATATCGTACAAGAGCTCTTCAAAAAGTTAACAGAAAATGTCTATGATGAGAGAATTATGTGTGATTTAAAATTATTTGCACCAAAATAATTTTATGTCCTTTAATTCCACTTTTCCATGGACATTCTGAGGTGCCTAGTGTATCGTCCTGATTCTCTTGTATGTGGATGTGAAGAAGTTTTATGTATAATTCTTGAATGGATGTCTTGTTTTGTGCTGGTGGAACTCTAACTACAGGGCAGAGTCTAAGGAGCAGAGTGCTGGGTCAAAAGCACATGGAATTTCATAGAATAGCTCTTCTACTTAAAAAAATTCATTTATTTATTTTTTATTTGAAAGGCAGAGAGACAGAGATGGAGATGGAGATGGAGATGGAGATGATGGAGATAGAGACAAAGATAGAGAAAGAAATAGAGATAGGTAGGTAGACAGAGATTTTCCATCTGCTGGTTCATTCCCCAAATGCCTACAACAGCCAGAGCTGGGCCAGGCTGAAGCCAGGAGCCAGAAACCCCATCCAGGTCTCCCACGTGGGTGGCAGGGGCCCAAGTACTTGGACCATCTCCTGCTGCCTCCTAGGGTAGACATTAGCAGGAAGCTGGGTTGAAAGTGTGGGGGCTGGGACTTGAACGTGACACTCTAACACATGGTGCAGGCATCCCAAGTGGTTTCTTAACTGTTGTGCCAAATGCCCGCCCCAGGACATCTCTTTTCAAATCTTGTTCTGATCCTGTGACAATGACTTCTTGTGCCCAGGGTCAGGGCCTTACATTCTCATGCTCCTGACCCTGACCTCCGCACCAAGCCGTGTTCTTCCCCGAGTGAGAGTGCACAGTCAGCTCTCCCTACCAAGGCCGTTTTCCTCCTCACTATGTCGCTCTGGACTGCTTCACCTGTCCAGATCGTCCCCAGATCCACAGTCCACCGTCACCTCACCTCCTCTGGGGGTCCTTCTCTGAAATGATCAACAATAATTTGGTTTCCCCCCAAAGATTTATTCATTTATTTGAAAGACTTACGGGCGGGGGGGGGGGGGGGGGAGAGAATCTTCCATTGCTGATTCACTCCTCAGATGTCTGCAACAGCCAGGGCTGGGCCAGGCCAAAGCCAGGAACCTGGAGCTTCTTCTAGTTTCCACATGGGTGGCAGGGGCCCAAACACTTGGGCCATCCTCACTGCTTTTCCCAGGCCATTAGCAGGGAGCTGGATCATAAGTGGAGCAGCTGGGACTCAAACCGGCACCCATTTGGAATCCCAGCATTGCAGGTGGTAGCTTTACCCACTATGCCACCCTCAGGTTCTGTTTTGCTATGGAACCCGTCCTTCAACATTTCCTGGGTGGAACAACTCAGAGACCAAGATGCAGCCCTGCTGCCCGGGGGCTTCAGTGTTGTGGGTACTGCAGCAGGAGGAGGAGGGAAATCAGAGAGGCAGATGAGATCTGTGCTGAGACCTGAGATGCGTGGGAGGGTGCCGGTCAGGGCTGGCGGAAGGGGACTCGGGACCATGTCCATGTTAGAAAAATTTCTCTGCCCACAGGATTGAAAATACTGTCTGAACGAATGACGGACTGAATGGAGGATGGATTGGAGAAGGATGGGCCTGGGAGGCACAGGGACTGTTTGGGCAGCTAATTGCAGTTATCCAGGAGCTAATTCTATGAGGGTTGCTGGGAAGACACAATCAATGGGGTTGGGTTTGGCTGTTGACTAGATATGAGGATGTGAGCAGGGAGTTAAGTCAAACCTGGATGTGACCACCAAGTTCTGGCTTGAGCAACTGGACTGAGAGTAAAGCCTTCCCCAAGTCGGGTGATCTTAAAGAAGAAACAGGACTTGGCTGGTGGGTGGGGAAATGCCCTTCCTTTCACACAGGTCTCGTTTGAAGTGCCTGAGGCTCTCATCCAAGTAGGAGCATCTAATAGAAGTTCATGGGCAAGGTCAGGGGACTTGGCTAGTCTGAAGGTACAGACGTGTGCACGGTCAGCATTTGAGTGGCAGACAAAGCCATACTTAAGAGAGAATGTGGCTTGAGAGGGGTGGGCTGAGTCCCACCCCTGGGGGAACAGCCACGTTGATGAGTGAGCTGGAAGAAGGGGCCCTAGGAGGAATGTCTAGAGAGGTGAGTGGAAAGCCAGGGGCTGGTGCCAGAGACCCTGAGTACGTGTTGGAGGAAGCAGGAAGTGGCGAGCGAGTCAGGATCCCAAGCAGGGTAGGTCAGACGAGGAGTACAAAGGTCCATTGAGGATGTGGTCATTACCGCACGGGTCCAGTGCGGCGATGAGGGCCGAAGCAAGACTCCAGTGGCCGGCCAGCGGGATAGGAAGAGCCCCAGGCTGGGAGACAGCAGTACGTGTTTGCAATAGGAAGAGTTGAGAATGGTGGGGTGGAGGGGCGGGCGGAAGGAAGAGCCCATTCTCCTGTGTCACTCAGCATGCAACTCTGGAGGGGAAAGCTGAGATGGGGTGGAGGAGAAATGTGACAACTGCCAAACAAACACACATGCAGGGCAGCCGGCCAAGGCTGCGCCCAGAATATCTGGAACGGAAGCCATCTTCCTTCTGCAGCAGGAAGTGGAGTCGGGAGTCGAGTTGACTGTGGGATTTCCGAGCTTGGAGGATGTTCGTGGTGCAAGCTCTTTATTTATTTATTTTTTCATTCACGAAGAAAGAGTTGGAATCAAACGATTCCCCCCTGCTCCCCCGCCCCAGGCATTCCCTCCCACAGAGGAAGCGCTTAATTTAGCCTTATGTTCCCAGTTAAGAAAATATCCGTGAGGTTTGGAGGGTTCTTCTGTTGTTTGTCACCCTTGAACGTGGCAGGACATTCAAAGCCGACTCCCTGAAGCTTGACTTCAGCTGCAAGGACCCAAGAGAACAGGTGGCACCATCCCCATCCCAGTGCCAAGGGGAAGTCCTCTTAGAACACCTGCGGGCGGTGTAGAGGGAGCATCTAAAACCAGCTTTGGGGGCCTTGGATAACCCCTATTGCCTGGCCCATAAAAGAGGTTGGTGAGACAGAGAGAGAGTTGAAAAATTAGAGAGTCCCTTTTGAGGCCTTTTTGTTATGGGTCTAACTCTCTTGTGATGACAGAGGGGCCAATGAGAGGTATTTCCATGGCAGCATGGGGAAAGCTGCCCTGAGCCCTGGGAGCTGGCAGGATACTGCAAACTGGCAACTGATTCATTCAAGAAATCTGATTCGTAAAAGAATGTGCCTAGGACTGAGTGGAAGTAGGGCTCTGTGTGGGAGCCAGCGGCAGCTCCCCAGGTGAGGGTCACAGGGCTTGTCTTCTTGTAACAGATACAGCCACACAGAGGAGACAAAGGGATCATTCGGATCCTTCCCTGATCCTGGCACAAGCAACCTTGAGGCAAACGTCCCAGGTACCTGAGTATGTGTAAGAGGTAGTTTGAGGGCTGATGCGGTGGCCTAGTGGGTAAAGCCGCCTGCAGTCCTGGCATCATGTGTGGGTACTGGTTCAAGTTCTGGCTGCTCCACTTCCGATCCAGCTCGCTGCTAATGTTCCTGGGAAAGCAGTAGAAGATGGCCCAAGTCCTTGGGCCCCTGCACCCTGTGGAAGACCTGGAAGAAGCTCCAGGCTCCTGGCTTTGGATCAGCTCAGCTCCTGCTGTTGCAGTACTTTGGGGAGTGAACCAGTGGATAAAAGACTCTCTCTCTCCCCCTCTGCTTCTCTGTAACTCTGCCTTTCAAATGAATTAATAAAAAAAAAAAAAAAAAGAGGTGGCTTTGAAAAGACATCCCAAGCAAGAGATGACACTGGACCCCAAGGTCTCCCCAAGACCCAGGAAGGGTTCTTGGCTGAACAGTGGCCAGAGGCAAAGTTTAGAATACAGCTGTTGCCTTATTTTTATGTACTCTTTTTTTTTTTTTTGACAGGCAGAGTGGACAGTGAGAGAGAGAGACAGAGAGAAAGGTCTTCCTTTGCTGTTGATTCACCCTCCAATGGCCGCCGCGGCCAGCACGCTGCGGCCAGCGCACCGTGCTGATCTGATGGCAGGAGCCAGGTACTTATCCTTGTCTCCCATGGGGTTCAGGGCCCAAGTACTCGGGCCATCCTCCACTGCACTCCCTGGCCACAGCAGAGAGCTGGCCTGGAAGAGGGGCAACCTGGACAGAATCTGGCGCCCCGACCGGGACTAGAACCTGGTGTGCCGGCGCCGCCAGGCGGAGGATTAGCTTATTGAGCCATGGCGCCGGCCTATTTTTATGTACTCTTAAAGAAACTGTCATCAAGCTGAGTATAGAAGGATGTCACAGTATAGAAGCCAATGAATAAACACTAAGAGCTTTCTAATGTTAAAAAAATGTTCTTTGGGCGAGCACTTAAACAGTACATTGAGCATGAACGAATATAACCTAGGCCTTCGGAGGGTTTGAAGGTGCTGGATTGCTGAGGAAACTCAAACTTGGTCTGCCTTCCCTAAAGCAATCCCTGGTCCAACACCTGCAGCAGTAGGAAGCCAGCCGGGAAAGCTATGCAGAATCCAGCAAGGGCATGCACTTCAAAGCCCACTTCACATCCCAAAGAATTGATCTCCAAGTGGGCAATGCCAAGGGCACCAAGGAATTGTGCAGAAGGAAGTGGCTTAGCCGTGGGACTCTCCCAGTGTCGTGACTCCTGCCCACAACCGTGAGATTGACGACAGCTGTGGACTGCTGACTGCCCCGGGGTGCAGGGATCTTGTTTTGCCTCCAGCGTTGTACACATCATGAATCACACAGGGAGGTTTATCCAGCTCTGAGGCAAAGAGCTGCACATCCGCCATAGATCCTGGACTTTGGCTGGAATCATTGATTGAGTGGAACATTAGCGTTATCTCTCGTGTGGAGGGAGCAAGCGTTTTCCCTTTCGTGAGCAGGAGACTTTGCATAGCCAAAGTGGTGAGCTGCTAAAAAGATTACTAAGTTACACACCCCATCTTCTCTGTTTCCCTTTCATTGGTCCAGGCTTAATTGCCCAGCTGTGATCCCATTTCCCAGTTTCTCCTGCAACTGGAGATGTGGCCTTGTGTCCAGATCAGTGGCATAGGAATGGAAGTGATGGGTACAATTCCCATGCTGTGTCCCTCAAAGGACATTGACCTGTGTTCATTCTGCATTAGCCTCCATTTCTGCCATGATCTTTTCTTTTATTTCAGATTTTTTCCTTTAGTGCTGGCACCCTATTTCTATTATTTTCTATCCCAATTTCTCAATGTCTTTTAGCTCATTTTGATTTAATAGATTAATTACATTTTAATCTGTTTTGTGGACACCATTTTTTGGTTTGTGTTTTTTGTCTTAAAGATATTATTTTAATCCTTGCTCTCTTTTTTATTATAATAGCATTGTGTGGGATTTGGCCTTGAAAATTTTCTATCGCTCATTTCCATGTGAAGTTGGTTTTTCTGAACTTTTAGAAGGAGGATGGCCAGGATTTATAGTACAAGGTGAAGAGAAGCTGTGGTAGTGGGTATCCTTGCCTTATTTCAGATTTTTTTCAGATTTTTTAAAAGATTAATTTATGGGGATGGTGCTGTGGTGTAGTGGATAAAGCTGCCGTCTGCAGTGCCAGCATCCCATATGGGCACCAGTTCCAGTCCCAGCTGCTCCACTTCTGATCCAGCTCTATGCTATGGCCTGGGAAAGCAGTAGAAGATGGCCCAAGTCTTTGGGCCCCTGCATCCATGTGGGAGGCCCAGAAGAAGCTCCTGGCTCCTGGCTTTGGATTGGCATAGCTCCAGCTGTTGCGGCCAACTGGGGAGTGAATCAGTGGATGGAAGACCTCTCTCTCTCTCTCTCTCTCTCTCTCTCTGCTCTGCTTCTTTGTGTAACTCTGCCTTTCAAATAAAAAAAATCTTTATTTTTATTTGAAAGGCAGAATTACAGAGAGAGAGAAAGAGAGAGAGAGAGAGTCTTCCATCCACTGGTTCATTCCCCAAATGTCCACAACAGCCGTAACTGGGCCTACCTGAAGCCAAGAGTTTCTTCTCGGTCTTGAACCAGCTCCCATATGGGATACTGGCACTGCAGGTGGCGGCTTTACCCACTAAGCCACAGTGCAGGCCCCTCAGATTTTTTCATGTGTTTATTTATTTGAGAAGCAGGCAGAGTTAGAGAGAGCTAGCTTCATCCTTGGGTTCAATCCCTAAATGCCTGTAATGGCTGGGACCAGGCCAAAAACTCAATCTGGGAAGGACCCAAGAACTTGAGCCATGACCTACTGTCTTCCAGGGTGTGTTTTAGCAGGAAACTGGAACAGGGAGTGGAGCCAGGACCACACGCAGACACTCCAGTACAGGATGCAAGCGATCATTAGGCCAAGCACCCGAACCCAGAATTTCCAAGATAAAAAACTTAGTGCTTTTCCACTCAGTTTAGTTTTTAAGAAATGGTTTAGTGGGTGTATGTCCCCAGGTTTAGTTCCATCTAGGGGCTTTTGTTATGAATAGTCATGCATTTTAAAATAATTTCCTGGCTGGCACCGCGGCTCACTGGGCTAATCCTCCGCCTGCAGCACCGGCACACCGGGCCGCAGCGGCCATTGGGGGATGAACCAACGGAAGGAAGACCTTTCTCTCTGTCTCTCTCTCTCACTATCCACTCTGCCTGTCAAAAAAAATAATAATTTCCCTTCATTTGAGATAATTTTGTTCATTTTTAAGTTTTAATACTGAGGGCACGTATTGCGACACAGTGAGTTGAGCTGCCTCTTGAGACGTTTGCATCCCATATCTGAGTGCCTGGTTCAAGTCCGGGTACTCCACTTCCAGTCCTGCTTCCTGCTAATGTGCCTGGGACACAACACATGCTGGACCAAGTGCTGGGTTCCCGCTGCCCACATGGGAGACCTGGATGGAGTTCCTGGTTCTTGGCTTAGGTCTGGCTAGCTCTGGCCGTTGCAGATATTTGGGGAGTGAACCAGTGGCTGATCTCTCTCTTTCTCTCTCTCTGTTTCTCTTCCTCTCTGTCTGCCTTTCAAAAACAATAGGCACATTTTTAAAAGATTTTAATAATGAGGTGAATAGTTAATTCAATTTAATTTTTTTTTTTTTTTTTGGACAGGCAGAGTGGACAGCGCTGTGGTCAGCACACTGCACTGATCTGAAGCCAGGAGCCAGGTTGCTTCTCCTGGCCTCCCATGTGGGTGCAGGGCCCAAGCACTTGGACCATCCTCCACCGCACGCCCGGACCACAGCAGAGAGCTGGACAGGAAGAGGAGCTACCGGGACAGAATCTGGTGCCCCGACCGGGACTAGAACCCGGTGTGCCGGCGCCACAGGTGGAGGATTAACCTAGTGAGCCATGGCGCCGGCCTTCAATTTAATATTGAACCATTTCTGGTTCCTAGAAGTAAGTCTAACTAGGATATGAGGCATTGCCTTGAATACTTTGTTAGATCCAGTTTGTTGAATGTTGTTTTTGAGATTTATAAGTGGTATCAGCCTATGACTTTTCTGCCTCATTTTATTCTTGTTGGGCTGGTTTCAAGGTTTTTCTAACCTCATAAAATGAATTGGGGCATGTTCTTTTATTTTCTGGAACAGTTTGTATGAGATTGGAATGATCTGTTCCTTGAATGCCTTAAAGAAACTGCTGTAAAACCATCACAGCCTAATTTTTAATAGACAGATTTCATACTCATGATTATATTTCTCAAATTATAAAATTATTTAGCTTTTATATTTCTTCTTGAGTCATTTTTGGGTGAATATATTTTCCAAGAAGTTACCAATTTCATCTAAGTTTTTATGTTTGGGGACCAAAAGTTATTCAATTTTTTTTTAAAGATTTATTTATTTGAGAGGCAACATTACGGACAGAGAGAGGGAGAGAGAGCAAGATCTTCCATCTGCTGGTTCACTCTCCAAATGGTTGCAACAGCCAGAGCTGGGCTGGGCTGAAGCCAGGAGCCAGGAGCTTCATCCAGGTCTCCCACGTGGGTGCAGGGGCCCAAGCATTTGGCCATCTTCTACTGCTTACTCAGGCACATTAGCAAGGAGCTGGATTGGAAGTGGAGTGGCTGGGACTCCAATGGGTGCCCATATGGGATGCTGGTGTCACAGGCGGTGTGGCTTTATTTGCTGCACCACAACGCTGGGCCTGGCTGGGACTTTCACATCCCTATGGGAGTCAGTGACTGGCCACTGGCTGTGGGAGTGGTGGGCAGAGCCTCCTTGCCCAGGTGAGCCGGCTCCCATCAGCTGAGAGCAGTTCCCTGGAGCAGGGGCAGCCGCAGGGTGGGGCACACTTTCCTGCAGAAGGACACGACCAGCAGCTGTTTCATTTGATGAGCTGTACTGTTTTTGTAATTTCACATTTGGAGTGTTCCATTAATTTATATAGATTTAGTCTTTTATTTATAACTTACTTAGAAGTGTGCTTAAAAATAACTTGAAATTGTGGGGTTTTAGTTATATTTTTAAGTCAATAGCTTTAGATTCAGAAAATAGTCATGATGCCCATCCTTTGCCATTGATTTCAGATTGCTCTATGGTCTATTCTGTGGTCAATTTTTGTAAATATTATATATGCACTTGAGAGGAACGAGGCTTTTTTTCCCCAATAGTTGGGTGCAAGGTTCTATTAAGTCTCTTGTATCAGGCTTACTAACACAATTGTTCAGATCACCTATATTCCTTAAAAATGTCAAATATACTGTATTTCTCAAATATTGACAGAAGTTTGTTAAATGCTTCCTCTAAATAGATGAACTCAATTTCTTCTTACAATGCTATCAAATTTTATTTTACCATATTTCATTGATTTTTTTGGAAAGTGTTTTTATTAAGAATTAAAAGACTTTTTTCATTTGCTTATTTATTTGAAAGGCAGAGAGAGAGAGAGAGAGAGAGAGTGAGCGAGCGAGTGAGCTCCCTTCCACATGTTCATTCTCCAAATACCCACAGCAGCTGGGACTGGCCCAGGCTGCAGCCAGGAGCTGGGAACTTAATCCTAGTCTCCCGCACGGGTGGCAGGGACTCAACCACTTGAGTCGTCACCTGCTGCCTCCTTGGGACACTAGCAGGACACTGGAACCAGGAGCAGAGCCAAGACTCAAGCCAGCACTGTGCCATGGGATATGAACTTAACCATTAGCCCAAACACCCGCCCTCCCAGACACACCCTTTACAAGGCTCGGTCACTTGCCCGAATTTCAGGAGCTTCTGAAGTGGAAAACAAACCCCTGCTCCTGAATGCTTTAGGGAACTGAGTAAAAAAGTAATTTCAAGGGCAGAGTATCTGCTGCCACCAGAAAGACTATGGTGACCTGTAATTTGAAACATGTGGGGGCCGGTGCCAAGGCTCACTTGGTTAATCCTCTGCCTGCAGCGCCAGCATCCCATATGGGCACTGGGTTCTAGTCCCGTTTGCTCCTCTTCCAGTCCGGCTCTCTGCTGTGGCCCGGGAAGGCCATGGAGGATGGCCCAGGTGCTTGGGCCCCTGCATCCGCATGGGAGACTAGGAAAAGGCACCTGGCTCCTGGCTTCGGATCAGTGCAGTGCCGGCCATTGCAACCATTTGAGGAATGAACCAAAGGAAGGAAGACCTTTCTCTCTGTCTGTCTCTCTCACTGTCTGTAACTCTACCTGTGCAAGCAAGCAAGCAAGCAAGCAAGGAAGGAAGGAAGGAAGGAAGAAAGATGTGATAGAAACTGATGAGAGAAAAATGTGGCTTAAAGGAAACACAGGACAGAATTGCTTTTAAGGACTCTTCTGTTATGAAACTTTGGAATGTAAAAGGAACTTCCTGGGTTGGCTCTCTGACATAGCAGGTGAAGCCACCACCTGCAGTGCTGGCATCCCACATGGGTGCTGGTTGAGTCCCGGCTGCTCTGCTTCTGATTCAGCTCCCTGCTGTGGCCTGGGAAAGCAGTAGAAGATGGCCCAAGTCCTTGGGCCTCTGCATCCGCATGGAAGACCCGGAAGAAGCTCCTGACTCCTGGCTTCGGATTGTCTCAGCTCCAGCTGTTGCAGCCAATTGGGGAGTGAACCAGCAGATGAAAGACCTCTCTCTCTCTCTCTCTCTCTCTCTCTCTCTTTACCTCTCCTTCTCTCTCTGTGTAACTTTGACTTTCAAATAAATAAATTAATCTTAAAAAAAAAAAAAACTCCTGGGGGCAGCTTTGTGGCACAGCAAGTGTGCCTGTGATGCTGGCATCCCATACGTGTCCTAGCTACTCCACTTCCCATCCAGGTCCCTGCTAATGCACCCAGGGAAGCAGCAGAAGCAAATGTTTGGGCCCCTGCTGCCCACATGGGAGACCTGGATGAAACTCCCAGCTCCTGGTTTTGGAATGGCCCAGCCCTGGCCATTGCGGCCATTTGGAGGGTAACCAGTGGGTGGAAGACCTCTCTCTCTCTGTCTCTCTCTCTCTCTCTCTCTGTCTCTCCCTCTCTCTATATATAACTCTATCTTTCAAATAAATCAATCAATATTTTCAAAAAGAACTCTTGAAATTCAATTATAAAAAGATAAATAATCCAATAGAAATGGGCAAAGGATTACACAGACACCTCATGGGGGAAGATACACGAATAACAATAACAAAAGCACAGGGAGGGATGTTCATCATCATGAGTCATCACGGAAATGCAAATGAAAGCTGTTGTGTTGGGCAAGTTAAGCTGGGCTCGGCTCGTGATGCCTGGCATCCTGTATCTGAGGACTGGCTTTGAGTCCTGACTGTTCCACTTCTGATCCAACTCCGGGCTGATGCACCTGGAAAGGCAGCAGGTGACGGACCAAGTACTTGGACCCCTGCCACCCACAAAGGAGACCCGGATGCAGCTTCAGGCTCCTGGCTCTGTCCTGGCCCAGCTCTGGGTGTTGCAGCCACTTGGGGAGTGAGTTGGAAAATGGAAGATCCCCCCCCCCCCCGTCTCTCTCTCTATCTTTCTCTTTCTCTGCCTTTCAAATAAGTGAATAAATAAATCTTTAAAAAGTTGAATGCTGCAGTGAGATGCGCTGCACGCGGCTCTACAAACTAGCAAAACAAATTCCAGTATTTATTTAAGTGAAATAAAAACTGCGCTCATCACCTCTATATGCAAACTGATAGCTGGTTTAGTCATAATCTCCCCAAACAGAAAACAACCTCAATGTCCTTCAACCAGTGAATGGATACACTGAGTACGCCCGTCTCAGGGCGTAATAGTCAGCAATGAACAGAAAGAAAACAAGGAAGACTCGAGTCGGCATGAATGATCCTTGGAAGTGAAGAACCAGACTTGGAGGGCCACATGCCGGATGAAGCCATGTCTTCTGCAAGAGGCATGGAAAACACATCAGTGGTTTCCTGAATCTGGGGGTGGGGAGAGTGGATTGCAAAGGTCCATGGGGCAGTATTTTGTGGGTGATGCAATTGTTTTATGTGTTGATTGCAGTGATGATAACGTTACTATATGATGTGTCAACACTCACAGAACTGCACACTAAGAAAGGTAAGCCTTACTGTATATAAATTATAAGGTAGAAAATGAGGGAAAATGTTATCTCATTCACTCTGACATGGGAGAAGATGTGTCTCACTGCATACCCACCACTCCCAACACCCACCTATCTCCTCCCTACACTGAAAACTGGGGTTGTTGTTGAGTCAAATTCCCAGAATCACTTCCTCCAGCCCCCTCGGAACAGCTGCCTTTTCCACTTCACCAAGAACTGGATCAGTGGAACAAGTCCGACCTTTCTCTTCTCCGTCTCAAATTTCCTTTCCCTATTCATCTGAGGACACGAAATGACCTCCAAGCAGCACAGGACGTTTGCATTCCAGTATGGGAAATCATTTTAAGAAGTATTAAGAAGTAGATCCACTCCCCGAAAGCTACAGTGAGTTGGTAAGATCACTAGACACTGACAGCTCTCAGCGTTGCAGTATTATCTGAGGACTAATTAAACACTGAAGGCCAAGCAGAAGAAGCTGACCACACGGGCAAGGAAAGCTATGGAGACAATGAAATGATCCGTGGGTGCCAGGGGCATAGTGGGGGCATGGGCTGATCAGGTGGAACACAGGGGATTTAGGGCTGTGAGACTATTGTTCTGTATGACACAGCGATGGTGGATAAATGTCTTACACATCTGTGAAAACCCATGGAATGGGGCAGGCATTGTGGTGCAGCAGGGCGAGCTGCCACTTGCGACACCTGCCTCCCCTCTCTGCCTGGGATGGAGTTCCCCTGTCCTTTCCGATTCCTGCTCTCCCCTAATGTGCCCGGGAGGCAGCAGATGATGGCCCAAGAACTTAGGTCCCTGCCACTCACATGGAAGATCAGGTTGGAGTTTCTGGCTCCTGGCTTCAGCCTGGCCCAGCCTTGACTGTTGCAGGCATTTGGGGAGTGAACTAGTAGAGGGAAGCTCTCTCTGTGTCACTTTGCCTTTCAAATAGATCTTAAAAATGAAACAAGACAGAAGACCCCAACATAAAATATACACTACCAGGAACCTTTAAAGACTTTGTTTTTTTAAGATTTATTTTATTTATTTGAAAGAATTACAGAGAGAGGTAGAGCCAGAAAGAGAGAGGTCTTCCATCCACTGGTTCACTCACCAAATGACCACAACGGTCAGAGCTAAGCTGAGCTGATCTGAAGTCAGGAGCTTCATCAGGTCTCCCACATGGGTGCAGGGGCCCAAGGAATTGGGCCATCTTCCACTGCTTCCCCAGGCGATAACAGAGAGCTGGACTGGACGTGGAGCAGCCGGGATACAAACCAGCGCCTCAGCACCAGCCCAATTTCTTAAAGGTAAAGATTTCTTAAAGGTAAAGGTAAAGCCACTGCCTCCAGCACCAGCATCCCATATGGGTGTGGGTTTGATTCCCGGCTGCTCCTCTTCTAATCCAGTTCCCTGCTAATGAGCCTGGGAAAGCAATGGAATGGCCCAAATGATTGGGCCCATGCACCCATATGGGAAACACAGAAGAAGCCCCTGACCCTGGCTTCGGTCTGGGCCAGCTCTGGCCATTGCGGTCATTTGGAGAGTGAACCAGTGGATGGAAGATCTCTCTCTCTCTCTCTCGCCCTCTTGCTGTGTCTTTCAAATAAAATAAATAAATATTTTAAAAAGTTACACTACCGGGCTGGCGCCACGGCTCACTTGGTTAATCCTCCACCTGTGGTGCCAGAATCCCATATGGGCGCCGGGTTCTAGTCCTGGTTTCTCCTCTTCCACTCCAGCTGTCTGCTGTGGCCCGGGAGGGCAGTGGATGATGGCCCAATGCTTGGGCCCCTGCAGCTGCATGAGAGATCAGGAGGAAGCACCTGGCTCCTGGCTTCAGATCAGCACAGCGTCGGCCGTAGCAGCCATTTGGGAGGGTGAACCAACAGTAGAAGACCTTTCTCTCTGTCTCTCTCTCACTGTCTGACTCTATCTGTTAAAAAAAAAAGTTACACTACCAACAGTGACCCCTAATGTAAACTGTGGACTTTAGTTAACAATTATATAACAATATGGCTCATCAGTTGTACCAGTTGCACCCACATATGCAGATGTCAAACAGAGAAGACTGGGATGGAGGTGAGGTGATAGATGGGACTGCACTTCTCACACAAGTTTTTTTCTGTAAAACTGCTAATAAACAATCTACCAATTAAGAAAGCAGTAATGCTGAAGCAATGGACTTCAGATGTGAAATTTTAGGATTATTTAACTAATTTTATTTTGCTTAAATTTCCTTCTTGCATATGTGCAAGAATGATAAACCATAACTCATCAATCCTAAGTCACATATTTTCCCTTTTTTTTTTTTTTTTTTGACAGGCAGAGTAGACAGTGAGAGAGAGAGACAGAGAGAAAGGTCTTCCTTTTGCCGTTGCTTCACCCTCCAATGTCCGCTGCGGCCGGCGCACCGCGCCTATCCGAAGGCAGGAGCCAGGTGCTTCTCCTGGTCTCCCATGGGGTGCAGGGCCCAAGCACTTGGGCCATCCTCCACTGCACTCCCTGGCCACAGCAGCGAGCTGGCCTGGAAGAGGGGCAACCGGGACAGAATCCAGTGCCCCGACCGGGACTAGAACCCGGTGTGCCGGTGCCGCAAGGCGGAGGATTAGCCTACTGAGCCTTGGGGCCGGCCACATTTTCCCTTTTAATCTCTGAAATCAGGTTGCCTTTTAAAAGGAGGCATTTTACCTGGGAAGGCAGTGAATTATGATCCTGGTATTTGAACTTCTGCCACCCACATGGGAAACCCGGATGGAGTTCCTGGCTCTTGGCTTCAGCTTGGCCCAGTCCCTGTTGTGGTACTCGTTTGGGGAGTGAACCAGCAGATTAGATTCCCTCTGTCTGTCTGTCTCTTTCACTCTGCCTTCAAAGAAAGAAAGAAAAAAAGGAAAGAAAGGAAAAAGAAATTTTTAAAAAATATAAGGGTGGCATTTTAGGTTTAATGAAATATGTTATGATAAAATACTAAATCCATGCATAGCTTTTTCATAATGCACATTTCCATGAAATTTTTGAAGACTCCTCATATTCAAAGATTTCAAAATGTTTTGTACCAAATAAACTTATCTTTTAATTCCACTTCCACTAAATTTTTGAGGTACATTAAAATTTTTTAATGATTTATTTATTTATTTGGAAATCAGAGTTACAGAGACAGAAGGAGAGACATAGAGATCTTTCATTGGCTGGTTCACTCCCCAGATGGCTAGGACTGAGACAGGCTGAAGCCAGGAGCCAGGAAGTTCATCTGGTTCTTCCACATGGGTGCAGGGGCCCAAGCACTTGGGCCATCTTCCATTGTTTCCCCAGGTCATTAGCAGGAAGCTGGATTGGGAGTGGAGCAGCCAGGACTTAAATCATTGCCCTTATGGAATGCTGGTGTTGCAGGTAGCAGCTTTACCCACCATACCACAACACTGGCTCCCTGAAGTACTCTTATCTCTATATATGTCTAAGTAAGTATGAAAGTTATTTCTGCAAGTATGAAATAAAACAATTGGAAAATACTCAGGGTTGTCATAGCTTAATTGGCAATAGTTGTCTTTCTATGTGAACTTAAATGTAGTACATCCTGGGGTTGGCACTGTAGCGCAGTGTGTTAAAGCCCCAGCCTGCAGTGCTGGCATTGCATACGGGTGCCGGTTCGAGTCTCAGCTGCTTCTCTTCCAATCCAGCTCTCTGCTATGGCCTGGGAAAGCAGTAGAAGATGGCCCAAGTCCTTGGGCCCCTGCACCCATGTGGGAAATCCAGAAGAAGATCCTGGCTCCTGGCTTCGGATCAGCTCAGCTCTGGCTGTTGTAGTCATCTGGGGAGTGAACCAACAGAATGGAAGACCTCTCTCTTTCTGGCTCTACCTTTCTCTGTAACTCTGTTTTTCAAATAATAATAATAAAAAGAGATAGTAATCCTACAATTGATGAAATTGATCAGATTAGATGAAATATGGCAGAAGTTTTACAGTTTAAGAACTGTAAAAATAGGTAAAATAGATGCATATTTAATTCATCTATTTTTTGCCTCTGGCAGCAGGGACTCAAAGAGGATTGTAATTTTATTTTTAATTTTTTGCTATTTCTCATGTTTAAAAATGACAAATCAAATGACATAAAATGTTAACAATGATCAAATCTGAGAAGTGCGACCATGGGGTTATGTCTTTTTAATTTCTGTATTTAAAAACCGTAAACATAAATTTGAAGAACAACTCTGAAACCCTCTTGCAGCAGGATGGCAATTACCAGTTTCGTTTGCTGGAGAGCACGGGGGGCTGATGAGGCTTGCAGGGGTGCCTGGATTTGAGTGGCGGCTCCACACTTGGCTCCAGTTTCCCATCAGTACAGAGCTTGCAGGGAGACAGCAGGGATGGCTCAAGGAGGTTGGCTGGTGCCATTTACATGGAAGACCTGAACTGGGTTCCTGGTTTATTTATTTATTTATTTTTTGACAGGCAGAGTGGACAGTGAGAGAGAGAGACAGAGGCAGAGAGAAAGGTCTTCCTTTTTCCATTGGTTCACCCCACAATGGCCGCTGCGGCCGGCGTACCGCGCTGATCCGAAGCCAGGAGCCAGGTGCTTCTCCTGGTCTCCCATCGGGTGCAGGGCCCAAGCACTTGGGCCATCCTCCACTGCCTTCCCTGGACACAGCAGAGAGCTGGCCTGGAAGAGGGGCAACCGGGACAGAATCCGGCGCCCCAACCGGGACTAGAACCCAGTGTGCCGGCGCCGCAGGCAGAGGATTAACCTAGTGAGCCGCGACGCTGGTGGATGAACCAGGCCACCCTCCTCTGTGCAGGGTACCATGAGCTCCTGTGTTTTCTCTCTTGTTACCTGCGACAGACAGATGGATGTGCAAACCCTGGAAATTGCTCGACTGGGATGCCATTCAAGTGAATGGCATCTTTCAAGTGAAAGAGTATTTCCCCAGGCAAACAGCAGCTTCCAGATGTGCTGGGTCTGGGTTTTCCTCCAAGTCTACACTCACTATTGAGTTTTGTGTATCTTGATCTCTGCTCCTGCCCACAGTGTGTTTTTGTTTTTGTTTTTTAATATGGCTTCTAGGACAATTCTTTCTCTCTCTCTTAAAGATGTATTTATTTATTTGAAAGTCAGAGTTACACAGTCAGAGAAGGAAAGGTAGAGAGAGAAAGGTCTTCCACCCGCTGCTTTACTCTCCAATTTGCTGCAACGGCCGGAGCCGCACCATTCTGAAGCCAGGAGCCAGGAGCTTTCTCTGGGTCTCTCATGCAGGTGCAGGGGCCCAAGGACCTGGGCCATCTTCTGCTGCTTTCCCAGCAGAGAGCTGGATAGGAAGTGGAGCAGCCGGGACTTGAACTGGCACCCATATGGGATGCGGGCGCTGCAGGCTAGGTCTTTAATCTGCTGTGCCACAGTGTCGGCTCCAGCCCCCACAGTGTTTTGAAAGCACCCTGGACTCTCTTTTCTCTCCCAGGTCACCTCTTCCAGGTTTCAGGGACCTTCTTGAGGCCTGGCCCGTCTTTGCACATGGCTCAATTCCAGTTTGCAAGGCTCTTGGGAAATAGCAATGGACTAGCCCTTCCGTGAGTGAGGGCTTCCCCCTCTCAGCTGAAATAAAGAAAAGAGTGAGTCAGCCTCTCCCAACCTTCAGGATCTCCTGGGCCTCCCGGTGACTCAGAGGATGGTCTGTTTAATGGGTAAGTGCTCCTCCCAGGAAGTGGGCAGCCCTCAGCCTCCCCCTACCTGAGTCACCAACCCTCGGTGAGTGGGTGGAGGAGGTCCAACCAAGGCACAGGTAGAAAATGGGGAAATTGTGTGAACTGCAATGTTGGTATGCTCAGGAGCAGCTCAAAGGAAAGATGAGCCCAGCCCTCTGGGAATAAGTCTGCTGGAGACGCACTTTGGGAGTGTTCTGTGCCGAAGGAAGGGAGCCCTGGGGATGGCTTATCTTTGAGGGTTTCTAGGACAAGCTGTAGCCTGAGAAGGGCCCGGTAGTGGGTGGAGGTTTCTGTGGAATGAGGGGCAGGGTAAGGCTGGAGGGTGGGCTGTTGGCAGGGGCAGGAGTGATGAGTGGGAGGCAGGTAGCCTGGTAAGTAGGGACACCTAGGGGCACCCTCGGGGGTGCGCAGAACCTATTGGAAATGGTAGCCCAAGACCTTGGATCTAATAGCCCCCGAGGTGTAGGTTTTGGCTTTCTTTTCTTTCCTCCCTTGCCTCTGTTCCTGCCCCTGTTTGTTCTTCTGTGACCCCCTCCCACTTCCTCTCCTTTCTCCTACATCACAGAGAGTGGTGAAGCGGCCCTCCTGTGGGCTGTTTCCTTTCCTGTTTAGGTGGTGTGTGGCATCTGTTTATGGGGGTAGCCATCAGCTCATCCTGTTTACTTGTCACTGACACAGTGGGTTGTGGTCAAGAGCCGGTGTGCCATGGCCCCCCAGGGTGGGGTGGGGACCAGGACGCTGACACACAGGCATGCACACCCGGCTGTGACCAGGTCAGCCTGCCCGACCGGAGCTCTCCCTGCTGTCATGTCTGGCTGCCGTGGGTCAGCCAGCCGGCCAGCCCGGTGCATGTGTCCTGGCTCGGGGCTTGGAATCCTCCTGACTGAAGCCAGTGTACAGCAAGAAGGGCAGAGCCGGGGTGGGGGTGGGGGGTGGCGCTGCATGCACTTGTCAGAGCTCCTGGTTGGCATGTGGGAGTTACTGCAGACCCAGCAAGGGACGTGCAGGGTGGGTGCCTTCCTCTCATCTCCTCTCTGCCCTACTTAATGGGGCCATTTCCTAATTCATATGATTTGAGACTCACTTCTTAGTTCGTTTTCCTTGGTTGGCCCATCCTGTGCAGTTGAGTGTTGGGTTGAAGTGGGCCAAGGTTTCCAGGGGCTGGTGGTCTGGGTCAGGGAAGGCGAGAGGCCTGTGGGAGCAGAGATGGCGGTGCTGATGGGCGCTCAGTCAGAAGCGCAGAGGAACCCAAGACTAGGAGGACGGTTCTGTTTGCCAGGCCCTTGCTGATGACCCAACTCCTAAACTCTGAATATCAGGTCCCAAACCAAGGTTGTTAAACAAAAACCAAGAAACAAGCAAAGCCCACAGATACAGACACCCAGAGGCATGGCTTCTGAAGATCAGGGTGGGGGTGGGGTTCTTAGAATTCCTGAAGCCACCTGGAGTGTTGCAGGAGTCTGGTCTCCTGGCCCGACAGCACACTGAGGGTGACGGTGAGACACCGGACAGCTCTTGCTCGTGGGAAGTTCTCAGGCCCTCACTGAATGTGCCTGCCCCAGGAAGCTGTTCTTGAAGAGAGGTATGAATCTGCTCTTGGAGAGAGTGGATCACCTGCTCAGGTGGCTGTTGTGGGCTCTTCTATTCCCAGGTTGAGCAGTGCTCTCCCAAAAGGCTATGTTGGCGTTCTGATCCGCCGTGCCTCGCAGTATGACCTGATTTGGAGATAGGGTCTTTATGGAGATAATCAATCTAAAATAGAGCCCTCAGGGTGGGTCCTGATCCAAACCACTGTGTCATTGTGAGAAGAGGAAATGCGAGAGGTGGAGACACACACACAAAGGAGGAACTCATGTGAAGATGACAAGAGTCTGGAGTGATGCTTGTATACGTCAATCAACACCAAAGATTGCCATCAACCCACCAGCCACCAGGAGAGAGGCATGAGACAGATGTTCCTTCCTGGAAGGAACTGACCCTGCTGACATCTTGAACTTGGAGTTCCACCCTCCAGACCTGTGAGACAGAGCATTTCTGTTGAAGCCACTCAGTCTGTGGGATTTTGTTAAGAGGAGACCTCGCAAACAAACACAGCACTCTGCTCTTTGATCAAGAGGTGGAGGGGACTAACTCTCCTCTTCCATCTGGTCTAGTCTTGTGACTTTTGTTAGCCACAGAGTGTGACAAAAGTCTTCACTTCAAAGTTCTGGGCCTAGGTCTTAACATACTTGGCATCTTCCATTTTTACCCCCTGGAAGCCAAGCCATGGTATTGGAAGGGAGTCCAGGTCCTCCCGCTGGGCGTTCCCATGGATGGAGAAGGCGTTTTGATTGTTCTTGCCCCAGCTAAACTTCCAGCTGATGTCCCTACTCAACATCACACACAGCTGACTGTCAAAGAACTGTGAGGAATAAGAAATCATAGGAAATCTACTGTTTTTTAATTATTTATTTATTTAAAGGGCAGAGTTACAGAAAGGGAGGAAGAGCCAGAGAGAGAGAGAGAGAGAGAGGTATCTTCCATCAGCTGGCTCATTTTCCAAATGGCTGCAACAGCTAGGGCTGGGCCAGGCTGAAGCCAGGAGCCAGGAGCTTCCTGCAGGTCTTCCATATAGGGACAGGGGCCTACACACTTGGGCTGTCCTCCGCTGCCTTCCCAGGCACATTAGCAGAGAGCTGGATGGAAAGAGGAGCAGCTGGAACCTGAACTGGCGTGGGATGCTGGCCCTGCAGATGGCGGCTTAACCTGCTGTGCCACAGCACCAGCCCAGCCACTACATTTTGAGGGTGGTTTGTTGCGCAGCTATAGACAGCTGAAATCACATCTTCAGTTTTTGGGCAAGTTCTCCAGCATCTCTGCCACTGTGGCCCCCAAAGCCAGATGCTTCCCGTGCCACCCTTGCTATCTTCCTCTCAAATGGATTCTGGGTGACAGCTGTCTCCTCACACTGCTCACTCCCATTTGCCAATTTTGCTTGTTGGCAGGGCCTGGCTGATGCCAGCACCTGGGCTGCAGAGGAGATGGGAAAGAGTGTTATTTGGTTTTGGAGTAGGAGTTGGAGGAGGATTCATGACATGGACACGTCCCCAAGTGCAGAAGCATGTTCAAGTGGTACTGGCATCCAGGAAACATAATGAAGGTCTTCAACAATATTTTGGGGGGGCTTCCTGTCTATTTTGCACACAAAGGGCCTAGGTGGGATTGTCTCCAGTGATGGGCATGTGTCTTAGGACCAATCCATGCAAACATCATTACTTCCATTATTGGTTTGGGGATATATATATATAAACTTTTTTAAAAAAGATTTATTTATTTATTTGAAAGTCAGAGTTACACAGAGAGAGGAGAGGCAGAGAGAGAGAGAGAGGTTTTCTATCTGCTGGTTCACTCTCCAGAAGGCTGCAATAGCAGGAGCTGCGCCGAGCCGAAGCCAGGAGCCAGGAGCTTTTTCTGGGTCTCCCACATGGGTGCAGGCCCAAGGACTTGGGCCATCTTCCACTGCTTTCCCAGGCCATAGCAGAGAGCTGGATCGGAAGTGGAGCAGCTTGGTCTTGAACCAGCGCCCGTAGAGGATGCCAGTGCTTCAGGCCAGGGTGTTAATCTGCTGCGCCACAGCGCTGGCCCCGATATATATAAACTTTTAAAATCGATGTAAATTTGAGGGGGAGAGAGCGAGAGCGAGAGCAAGAGTGAGAGTGAGAGAGCTCCTCCTTTACTGTTTTCGCTACTCAAATGTCTGCAACAGCAGGGCCTGGGTCAGGCCAAAGCTGGGAGTTGGGAAGGCAATCCAGGTCTCCCATGTAGGTGACAGGAGCTCACTCACTGGAGCCGTCATCCCTGACTCCCAGGAAGCTGGAGGCCGGAACTGGAGCTGGACACAGGTACACCGAAGTGGGGCTCAGGCATCTTAACCAGTAAACACACACTCCCTGGAGATCAGCACAACTAGACACAACCTTGGCTTTTTGCTGAAAGAAATGAGCAACTGGGCTGAGGATGGCGCCTAGAGCTCTGGCTGCCTGCTTGCTGCTGCACTGTGGCCAGGATCAGGAAGAGAGACACCGGGAGAGGAAGGCCAGGTCTTGGAGATACTTTTTGAGCCTTTTGTTCCCAAGATCAGTCATACTTTTATATGAGCGTACGGGTATGAATCTCTGTTTGTGTACAGCAAGCCAGTTTGAGTGATTTCCCACGGTTTGTCATCCATCAAGTTAATAGTAATGGTTTTATTTAATACACTAACTCTTTGGAGTGGATACTATTTATTAATGTTGTTTTGCAAGTTAGAAGACTGCAGCAAAGGGAGACTAAGTATCTTCCTTATGGCTACATGTGGCAGAATTCAAACCCAGAAAGTCTCACCCTGAGAGTCCACTTGGGAACGTCCTGTTAAAGGTGGGTTCACCCTGAGGCCGTGACTTTATCCCCAAGAGGGCACAGGGGGTTGTGGAGAGGGGTGGAGGGAACAGCTTGGCCAATGTCAAGGGCTTTTCTGCTGAGAAGAAACCTCAAGTGAAATTCATGGGCCCCACCCTGAATCCTGGCCTCCATGGGTGCCCTCTTGTAGGGGACATCCAAACCCATTCCCACAGGGCCACCCCTACCCTCTTGCTTCTGCATCCCCGGGCTTCTGCTCTGAACTTGACCCTGTGCTTCTAGGGCGGTCCCTGGGAAGGGGGGGGGCTAGGTTACACGGGAATGCCACCCCTAGCCTGAGATGAAAAGAAACAGAGACCTCTACTCTCCTGCCCAAACCAAGGCAAATGAAAAGTTGTACAGAGTAGCTAAGCTTGCAGAATCTCAAATAGGAAAAGAATAGACACATACTTTCTATATAATTCTGATTTTTTTTTTATTTAGAAAAAAAGTGACCCTCACACTTGACAGCAGCCCTAGTTCTTATTAAACCAAGGGTGTGGCATCGGGTACCAGTAAAATACACTTTTTTTTTTTAAGATTTATTTATTTATTTGAAAGTCACAGAAAGAGAAAGGTCTTCCATCTGCTGGTTCACTCCCCAGTTGGCAGCAACCACCGGAACTGCTCAGATCCGAAGCCAGGAGCCAGGAGCTTTTTCCGGGTCTCCCACGCGGGTGCAGGGGCCCAAGGACTTGGGCCATCTTCTACAGCTTTCTCAGGCCATAGCAGAGAGCTGGATCGGAAGTGGGGCATCCAGGACCGGAACCTGCATCCCTATGGAATGCTGGCACTGCAGGCGGCGGCTCCACCCGCTACGCCACAGCTGGGCCCCCGAAAGATACTTTCTTAAAGTGGCCGCCTCCACTCGCTGCCCGGGACTGCGAAGGGAGCGCACGCCCCCCTCCCCATCGGCTCACGGTGGGACAGATTCGGGGAGGTTTGGGAGGCGGTGTGCGTGGTGGTGGTGGGTGTGGCAGCAGTAATGGGGAGAAAAAGGGATCTGAGGAGCTCCTCGGAGGCCAGCCCTCCGACCCCAGGGTGAGATTCGGGGAGGACGTGCGCGCCCTCGCCTTTCCAAAAGACAACGAACGCCCAGCTGTCTGGGTAAACTGAGGCGGGAGCCCAGGCCCGATCTCTCAGAAAGCTTCATTTGCATGCCGTGCCCGGGCCTGGGCTCTCGTGGTCGCGCTGGCTGCTCGTCCTCTGGGGCCGAGTGGGTGAGTCGGCGCTGGCGTAGAGGAGGTGTGGGTCCAGGCAGCAGCGCGGGACCCGCGCAGGGTCCCCGGAGTCCTAGGCTCCAGTGGCTTCGGCTCGCCCGCCCTCTGCGGGGCGGGCCCGGGGCGGAGCTCGGTGCGTCCCCGCCCGGAGGCGGAGCAGAAGGCCGGGCCCGAGCGGACCGAGCGGGGTGGGCCGGGGACGCGAGGCGGAGCGGGGCCCCACACAGGCCGCGGCGGCTGGCTCGGGCCCCTACGGTCCCGGCGGCGGCTGGAGGAGGAAGCCAGGCGGCTGGCGGAGGAGGGGAGGCGGAGGAGGCCGAGACCGGAGCGCCGCTCGTTGAAGACTCACTTCCCCGGCTCAGCAGGGAAAGGTACGGCGCTCCGCCATCCGGCTCCGGCTCCGGCCCCGGCCCCGGCCCCCAGCTCTCGCCCGGGCACAGGCAGGGGCTACGGCCGCCAGGGCAGGGTGAGGGGGCCCCCGGGGGCTCGGCCGGCGCGGCGCACAGGCTGGGGTGCGCGGCGTTCCCGGAGGCTCGCGGGGAGCGCTGGGCGCCGCGCCCCCCTGGCTGCCGCAGGCGGGGGGAAGCGGCGGTGTGACCCCCAGTGGCGGCGATCCAGGGGCGGGGGCTGCGGGGGCCGGGGCCGGGCTCCGGGGATGGAGGGCAGGCCGGACCCTCGGGCTGCGGGCGGGAAGGAAGCGCTCGGGGCTCCCGGCACTAGCGCTCCGTGGGCGCAGACAAAGCCGGGCGCGGACGCTCCGCGAAGACTCGGGCGGCCGGGCTGGTGGGCGCCGGGGAGAGAAGAGAAGGGATGCCGGCGGGGACGCGAGGAGAGGCTGGGCCGCGCTGCCTCGGGGCTGCGGGCTTTGGGGTGGTCTCTCTGGAGGCCCCAGGCCGGGTGGGGAGCCACTCTCTGCGAGGGGCCACCTAGGGGTTCGCAGGCTGCCGGCGCTGAGGGGGTGGAGGCGGGAGGCTGAGGGAGGCCAGTGCCCTGGAGTGGGGGCTGGGGCTCCGGTGGAGCGAGTGAGGGTCCCCGAGGGCCCCTCCCCACACGGAAGCTTGCACCAGGAGAGGTCACGGCCCGATGAGATAAGCGCAGTGGCTGTCACCTGGGGTGAGCTCTGCCGCAGGTTGTTTGCAGAACCTGCTGCTGGTGGCACATCTCTGCCCGGTCTGTGCGTTTAACGTGGCTGGCAGCCAGGGCCAGGGGTCACCAAGGAGTGGCGCGATTGGAGGGGACCGCAGGTGTTGGGCCACAAGAGTGGCAGGGAAGGCTCCCTCATCCGCAGTCGGCCCCTCTGCCCCTTCCCACTTGTTAGGGAGGGAGAAGCAGCTCAGCGGCCCCTGCCTCTCCAGCTCTCTGTTCCCACTGCTCGGTTCCCTCGGTGCTGCCCAGTGTTGGAAGTGTCCTCTCTCCTCCGGGTCCCTCCTGACGGTGTAAGAACTGGTGCTGCTCCCCTCCCCTCCCCAGCCTTGATGCCTCACTCAGTCAGACTTGGGAGGGACGGAGGGTCTTCTCACAGCAGAACTTGGGAGAGGGGCTGTGCTCCCCCAGCAGCTGCAGCCCCGGCTGACCCAGCCTCGACGCAAGCCTTCACTGAAGCCACACAGTCAAGGTTGCCAGGGGTTTGCGCCCCCACACTGGGTCTTCACCCTCTCCTGACCGTCGGTCAGTCTACAGCTGGTGTCAGGCCTCCCTGGCGCCCCCTGGGTTTCTTTTCCCACAGCTCCTTCTCTGGGCTGTAAAGGTGGCCCGGCTCCCGGCTCGGTCCTGGGCCCCCTCCTTGACTCCACATCTTTCCCTGCATCTCTGTTTACACCTGCTTCCCCCACCCCTGCGGTCACTCTTGCTCATGGCTGACTTTAAAAGTCAAACATTAATGTGTAGACACAGGGATCTTAGACGTACCTCGTTTTCAACCTCCTGATTTGAAGTAGTGGATTTTATCTCCAGCCCCAGCCCCTCTCCCCATCACCTACCTGATGATGTGCGATGTGCTTGGTGACTAAAAGCTAATCCTGGGCCAGGCAGACCCCTGCGTGCCCTCCCCAGCCTTGCCATCTCAGAAAATGGCCCACAGTCCACTCCCTGCTCCCTCTACAGCCAGGGTTAGGGTTAGGGTCCCCTTGATGCTCTGCACGAAGCCCATCTCAGGCCTGTTCTTGGTGCTCTGCCTCTGCTGTCACTGCCCCAGGCTGCCGCCCTGAGCAAGTCTCACCTGAACGCTGCTGCTGGCCTAGCAGCCGACTCCATCCCCACCCCTGTGCTGGCCTTCCTCTGATCGATTTTAACAGAACAGTGAGCACGAGATAGACACTTTTGAGATCATCTCATTCCTCCAGAACTCTTGACAGTTCCCTATTGTACTTGGAGGAAACCTCAAAGCTCCCCCCTGACCTCTCAGTCGCTTTGTGACCTGGCCACTGCTGACTTTCCCAGGCTGCCCTGACCAGGGTCCCCTCTGCATTCTCCCTGACCGACTCCTGTTCCTTGAGCACCCTAAGCTTCCCCCGCCCACTGCCCCAGGACATTTGCTTGTGCTTTTTTACCTGGTATTTTCTTCCAGTGCTATTTACTAGGCAGGCTCTGCTCTTCTTTATTTTTGAGGTCTCCAGTATTCCTCAGATGTCTTCCCCTCCCCTCTGCACTTCACCTTGACACCTGCTTTCCTTTCTTCATTATGCTTGTCATGGTTCATAACTGTTTGCAACAGTTGTCTGTTTACTCGGCTTTGCTCAAGGATGAGACCTTGGCCACAGGGCCTGTTGCTGTATCTGGAGCATCCAGCACGGAGCTTGGATGAGGCTGATGCTCAAGAAACTCTGAGCCAGGTGGGAAGGAGATAGGGCAGGGCTGGGCCGAAAGAGGTGGGTTTTGCAGTCAGCACAGGAGCCCCGTTAGCCCCCCAGTGACCCTGAGGATTTTTCTTTTCTTTCTGCAAAAGCGTTTGTGCAGACTGCTGCAAGAATCGGAGGGGGCCACTGGGATGTGAAAAAGGGAAGTGGAGAAGGTTCGGGTGACTTGAGGGCAGGCCTGTGGGTCGCCGAGCATGTGGTGTCAGCGGGGGGTCACTGTAGGCTGAGGGGAATTGATTTCCTTTGGTGGAAATCCTGACTGGATCAACAGAGGTAGGGCTGTGTGTGTGTGTGTGTGTGTGTGTCTTGGGAAGAGGGGTGGTTCTTGAACTCAGGAGATGCGAGCAGCCTGGGCAGCCAGGGAGTGAGTTCAGCCTAGGGTGACTGTGGGTGCCCAGCCCTGGGGGCAGGGATTAGGAAAGGGCTGGGGGGAGGGGGTCTCTCTGCAGACCCTTCTCTTTCCGCCCATGTAGCTCTCCCATTTGCAAAGGGGAGCCTGGTGAGTGCCGAGTCTCATGATCGGTACTATGAGAATAGAGGGCCGAGGGCCAGAGGACCTCAGATCTGGGCTCCCAACAGGGGGTCTCGGGGTGGACCTAGGTCACATTGTGCGGTGAGCACTGGAACTAGGGGCTGGCAGTCCAGGTCTAGGTCAGGCTGGCGTGCCTGGAGAAGGCCTGGAGCTGGCTAGATGGGAGAAGGAGGGCATCCTGGGTGGCAGAGATCAGGTAGAGGCCAAGAGGGTAGGCCAGGGCTTTGGTGTACTCGCTGGCTACCAGGGTTGTTATAAGGATTTTGTCAATATTAACTCCGTGCATCTACTCAACAGTGCTATAGGGTGAGCCTTGATCCCATTTTACAGTTGGGAAGACTGAGGCATAACCATACAGCTAAATAGTGACAGAGTAAAGATTGAGCCCAGTCAATCTGACTCCCAAATCTATGCCCTATAAACAGTGAACTTTGCTACTTCTCTGGCATCTCTCAAATCTGGGCCAGCCAGGGGCTTCTGAACAAACCTTGAGGCTGGGCAGGGAGGTAGAAGTGGGCTCTACCCACGAGGCGCCACTTCATGCTACACTTGTCCTCCCAGGAGGGGCTTTGGACCCAGGCCAGGTAGTTGGCCTCCTGTACACTGCAGGTTTTTTTTTTTTTTTTTTTTTGGAAGGGGGGATGCAGCAGTGGGGGGAGGTCTTCTGCTTCTGGAATAAAACCAGCTCCCTGCTGGAGATGCCAACCCCCCCCCGCCCCCGGGGCTAGCCTTGCCCTCCTCCTCTGCCTCGTAAAACCCCCTGCTCCCTGGGAGAGGGCAGAGTGGCCAGGTCGAGGCTCCCCAGAGAAGCTGGCCTGTTGGATTCCAGCTTCAGGCTTGGCCTTGGGAAACCCGCATTGGGGAGCTGAGTCGGGCTGGGCCGAGTGTGGAAGCAGAGCCGGGGGACAGAGAAACGGGAGCCGGACATGGCATCATCCCCGGCACTGTCAGCCCTTCCCTGGCCTTGTTTTGTCTGTCTGTAAGATGGGATGAGAGACTTTTCGGTGTGCTCCCAGGAGGCCAGGGCGAGGCTGCTCCGTGACTGCAGTGCCTTCTCCTTGTGGGAGGGGCCAAGAGGGAGGGTTTCAGGGGGAGAGGTGGCAGCTCTGCCCTGCAGGTGTTCCTGTTTGGGCATTAGGAAGCCTCTGGGCAGGTGACCCGGTCACCAGTGGCGTCATGGCTGGCTGCCTGAGGCAGGCCTTGATGGCCACACGGGGTTCAGGTTTGTTTATTGCAAAGCCTGAGCCCCAGCATTGACGGAGTTTGCTCGTGTACCTGGGCACATCCAGGAAGAGCTGGAGGCAGGGTTACTGGGCGGCTTCTTCAGCTTTGGGGAAACTGAGGCACGGAGACGGTGCCCTGGAAGCTGACCAGCAGGTACTCCCTTGCCTGGCAGGGGAGCGTGGAGCAGGCCTGCTCAAGTGCCCAAGTCCTTGTCTCACCCCAGACGCTGGCCTCCCAGCTGTGGTCCACAGCACCTGGCCTCGCCTGTGCCTCAGCCTAGGAAACACAGGGCACAGTCCCCACTCTCCAGGAAATAGCAGCAAGCCGTGCCAGGTGTGATGTAATGAGGTACAGTTCAGGTCACCTTCCTGGAGGAGCTGGTGCTTTGAGAGGGCCCCGAAGGGCTGGGCAGCCCAGGTGATGGCGTTCCTGAGGGGGAGGGGAAGCCCAGGCCTAGAGGAGCTGGTTGGAGCTGGAGGCCTCGAATGCCAGGCTGCTGAGTGTGGACTTGATTCACCGGGTCCTGGGGAGCCACTGAAGGCTATACAGGTGTGATGGCCGGATGAGACAGTGGTCTATAAAAGTGCTTCTCAAACTTGGGCACACGCGGATCCTGCGGGCACCTTGTTAAAAAGGCAGGTTGGTCCTGTCTGATTCAGCAGGTTTGGGCTGAGGCCTGGCACTCTGCATTTCTAACAAGCCCCTGGAATGCTGTTGGTCCGTGGGCCACGCTCTGTGTAGCAGAAGCTTACACTGGGGTCACGAGAGACAGGGACCTGGAGCAGGTCAGGGGACTGCCTGGGTTCCTGGAGGTGTGCTGGGGAGGCGTTGGAGCTGCTGGGGGTCGGGGGAGCTCTTGACGGAGATTCAGGTGAGGCGGGGCATGGGGCAGAGAGAAGTGAGGAGGATGTGGGGTGCGGGGTCATTCTGCAGGGGAGTTGGTACTGAGTGAGGGGGCTTGAGTTGCCAGCCAGGGATACCGGCCTGATTTCCAGGGCCCCTGACCAGGAGGATCTCCCAAGGCCACAAGGGGGTGTCTGGGATGACGGTGTCTCCGGGCAGGGTGACATGGAGGCGCCTTATCTCTGCCCACAGCCGAGCCTGGGGCTGTAGGGAGCCAATCTGGGGAGAACACCCTTCCTCCAGCCAGGGTGGGGCCGAGAGACTGGGGAAGAGCTGATCCAGCCCCCCAGCTCCAGCCAGGACAGCTGCCTTCAGAGCCCTCGGCGTCACGCTGGCCGCGGGCCCTTCACCCCAGGGTGTGCAGAGTCCTCTCGGCCAGCCTGCGGGAGTCCTGGTCGCTGCCACTGATGGTTACCTGAGCCACTGTCTCCGCCCCGGTGTAGCTGGGAGTGGGGGCCTGCATGCTGCTCTCTGCTCTGCCCCTGGCTGGGCCACTTCAGGCAAGTACCTGCTCCTCTCTAAGTCCCCTGATCTGCAAACTGAGGGGTCCAGTGCCCTCCCTGGATGGCACAGGGTTTATGGGGGGCATAGGCAGCCTGGGGCATCCCCAGCTTGGGTGAATGTGAAGGTGTGCATGCTAGTGATGGGACGGAAGGAGCAGTGTGCATAGCGAAACTGCCCAGCTTGCTTTGGGGGTCTCTGCCTGGCCTGGGGCAGGCGTCCCAGGGCACTGGTCAGTTGAAGTCCCCTGGGGGGCTGGCAGGGGCAGCAGAAGGAGGCAGGGAGGGAGACAGTGAGGGCAAATGTGCCTTAGGCAGGGCCCGAGGGGCTGCCTGGGGCTCCCACACACCTGCTCACGGGAGGGCAAGGCTGAGCCAGTCCCACTGCCCTTGGGTCCTGCCCTGGCACCTTTCTGAGTGGCTCTAAGGGTTCAGGGGACAAGGAAGAGTAGAAGCCGGCAAATCTCACCCTCTCCTCCCCACCGTGGGCCATTCAGATACAGTTAAGAGAATGAAAGGCCCTGACAAGTCCTGTAAAGCAAAATTGTTTAGTGTTTCCCGAACAGATTTGACAGTGGGAATCTGGTTTTGAAGATTTCCTGCCCAGGAAAGCCCTCAGAAGAGCTGATCCGGAAGGTGCTGCTTCTCGGGCGCCCACAAACAAGGGCAGCGGGCCTGGGCACGCCAGGGAGCAAAGGCAGGCTGGAGGCATAGCTTCCTGGGAGCAGGCGTTTGGACGGGCCGTGGCAGAAAGGGGCACTGCTGTGGGAGGGACCGCGTGGACGGGCCTAGGCCCAGAGCCAGCCCTGGGCTTTCATGGCAACAGCTCTGTTTGTGTCGGTGAGGAGGGCCCTGGAAGGACCTGCCCGACGCCCAGGGCCTGACGGTGGCCGGGCTCAGTCGTCCGGGTCCTGGCTAGGCCTGCTGGCCTGTACCACCCTGTTATCTGCTGACTCTCCCAGGTTCCCCCCAAGCCTGTCATCTCAGAATAGAGTGGGGCTGTGGTCTCTGGGCAAGAAGCCAAACCTCTGCGTGCCTCAGTTTCCTCATTTGCACCCTGAGGGTGATATCACCCCCTGCGGGGTCTCTGAGACACTGGGACACCTGCTGGCTGCTCTCTGTTGCGAGGTGATCAGCAGGGCTACAGGCCAGATCTCCAGGAGGGTCCCAGGGCTGGGGGCAGTCATGCCCAGGAGAGGCAGACAAGCCAGCAGGAGCTGCCTGAAGCTTGCAGGGGAAGGGGGTGGCACTGCTGAGGCTGGAGCAGTCCTTAGGGGAGAAGGCAGGGTGAGGGCAGCCAGGGCTGGCTTCCTGGAGGAGGGGCTAGCAGGCGGACAGATTTGGGCAGAGGGGCCAGCAGGGTAGAGAGATTTGGGCAGAAAGAGAAGTCAGAGGCTCGGGTCTGGGAGTCAAAGGAGGATCCTGGGAGGTGTGTGTAGGTAATGGGTGGCAGGACCTGCCTTCAGTCTTTAGGCCAAGGGGAGCCTGGAGGGGGGTTGAGCAGGGTGGTTGTGCAGTCCCGGCAGTGCTTCGTGAGCACTGTGGCGGGGGTGTGCAGGGATGGTGTGCTACAGGGCGGCGGAAGGGGGGGTGGTGGTGGTGGCTTGCGGGACCCCCTCCTGCCACCCCAGAGTAGCTGTGCCCATTCATGGCTCAGAGCATGGGGAGGGGTCAGCTTGCTTAAATGACCTTTATCCTTGGGTTCTCAGAGCTCTGAGTCACTTTCCCAAAACCTTAGGAAGGGAAAGTGGCCTTCCTGGAAGGGGTGTTGCAAGTGCAGGGGGAGGGAGGGGGAGAGCTCCAGGGTCCCTCCTGCTCCTGCTCCAAGGGCCGGTGGGGACAGTCTGAGAGGCTCCCACCTGGCTCCTGCCACACCTCACTTCCTCCACAGCTGCCCTGTGAGGACTCTTTGTTCAGCAGCTCAGGTGGGGGATGGGGTGTGGCATTTCCAACAGTCCTGGAGGAGGAGCCTCGGGAGCAGTGTCAGTGCTGGTGGGGGAGGGGTGGCAGGGTCCCCAGGGAGGCCCTGGGAGAGGACACCTGGCGGGTTTCCCTGCCCAGCCCCAGGTACACTGTTGTCCAGGTTTGCCCGCGTTGCTTTCTTCTTGGAGCAAGTAGGAGCCCAGGGCGCTCTCTGAATCCCAGGTTGGGAGGAGGGAAGCAGAGGGCAAGCATTTGGGTCTGCAAAGCAGGGTGGCCTGGCCAGCAGCACCCCTGCCTGCCTCAGGCCGGGTTCCTTTCTCTTCTGCCTACTTCCTGCGGGAAGAGGCTGTGAGGCAGGTACGAGTTAAGACCAGGAGAGCAAGTGCTTGGAAGAGAGTTGTAATTTATTAGAAAACAGAACGAAGAACTTCGCCAGCCCCTGTTGACTCTGGGCCAGGCTCTGGCACAAAGTTCCTGTCCCCGCGCAGCCCTGGGAGACCTGAGCAGTACCCGTTTCTGAGACGGGGATGCTGGCAGGGTGGGAGTCGCACTCAGGTTCCACGGCGTCTGGCCCCAAACCTCTGCCTGGCTTCCCTGCCCGTGAGCCGTCCCAGCTCAGCTGCCCACACCCCTGGTCCCGGGTGACTCGGTAGGGGAATGCCAGTTCTTAGCAACACTTTACAGCGATGTCCTTCCATGTCAAACACACAGCACCCCCTTACTCTCCTTAAAATCAAACACAGGGCAAAACTTTGTGCGTTAGCCTGAAAAGGTTTGGAGTTTAGAAGAATAAGGAAAGAGAATGAACTTGCCTGCTTCAGTGGCTTTACTGGAGAGGAAGGCCCAAGGCTTAGTGTCCGACCATGTCAATTTTGTGGCCCCTTTCTGAGCTCCGGGCTTCCCCTCAGTAGCTGTGGGAGTGAGGATGAACCGCAGTAGCCCACAGGAAGGGCTTGGCTCTGCACGCCGTGTCACGCATGCTCGGTGAAAAAGAGCCATCTGAAGATGATAGAGCTTCAAGCACAACCCTTTCTTGAATTTCAAAGCCGCCAGGTTACTAAGGCTCTCTTTGAACTCAACCGAAGAACTTGAAGGCTATGTTTGTTGTGTCCAAAGTTGGCGCCTTCACTCCGTGGCTGCTTTATGGGCAAAGCCATGGGCCCGGGGCTGGGTGTGTTTGGACACGGACACTGCTGGCTTCTCCGACCTGCTTCCAGCTCTATGCCCGGGGCTGGGGACTATGCACTCATTAGGGGAGCACAGCTAAGACACCCCAAAGTCCTCGAGACAGCAGCATCTCAGGCCTGCGAGAGGGCCGCATCTCGAGGGAGTTATGAATCAGTCGCTCTATGATTCTTCATCTGTGCTGGCAGAAGCAGTTCGACCACATCCCCGGCCCTATTTATGGAGGAGGATCTGAGGGCCAAGTGCCCGGCCAACCCTAGCCAGCCCCAGGGGGCAGGGAGACCGTGGTGGCCCGCGGCCCAGGCCAGGAAGTGCCCAGGCCAGGGGGCAGGTGGCCTCCGGGTGGCAGCCCCAGGTTTGGCAGTGCTGCTGGGGTGAGCTGCCAGGCTTTGAGCTGACTCCTGCCAGCTCTGAGTACCTTGTACCATGTGTGCAGTGTCAGTGCGGGGGAGCCTGCTGGCAGAAGTCCTCGGGCCGGCCGCCCCCAGGGGTTGCCGGGGATCCGAGTACCCAGCAGGGATCAAGCAGAGAAAGGTGAATTGGGTGTTGTCAGACCCTGCTCTGCCCCTCCTCTGGGAGCCTCTCATCTGTGCCATGGGCACAGGGAGTCTGTGAGCATGAACTTGTGCCATGAAGGGAAAGGGCCCCCCAGTGCAGGGCCTGGGGCAGGAGGGTGAAATAAACACAGGTTGCTATGGGTTCGTCTGATGGCTGGATTTGAGGAAGGCTTTTTTATTTATTTATTTATTTGTTGTCATTTTGTGATCTTGCAGGTCACCTTTGCCCTGTAACACTGTGTGGCCTGGGGACTCCGGGAGGCAGACTTGCAGGGAAAAGGTTTACCGTGGGCAGTGTCCCTTACCCCACAGACACCCCCTGGACCCAGCAGACCCCTCGGTGGGCCAGGAGCACGGGTCCCAGGCTGGGCAGAGCCAAGACCCTGTGGCTCAGGAGAGAGGATGGGCTTTTGTGGCAGACCCCGCCTCTCTCCTCCCAGCGGCTGGAACCCAGCACAGTCGGGCTTTGTGCAGAGTCACGAGGGGCCGAGGAGGGGGACTGCACCACCGCCTGAGCCTGAGCCGCTCTCACAGCCCCAGTCCTGAGTGTTCCTGCAGGAGTCTGCAAAAGTGCTGACTCGGCGGCCCCCTCACCCACGGCTGCCGGGCTGAAGAAGCCCTGTGGGAAAGCCACCCCCTCATCTACCAGCTCACCCATCCCGGGCGCTGAGTGCCCCATCCGTGCGGGTGGTGCCGGGCATGGTGACTCACGCCAGAGCCGGCCCGGGTCCTGCCTGCAGGTGCTGCCTGATGCTGGTGTTGCCGGGGGTTGTGGGGCTGGGTCTGGGGAGGCGCTTGGCCTTGTGATGGGGTTTGCTATCCCAGCAGGGATCGGAGTTCAAAGAGCAGGGTCCCAGGCTGGCCTCCCAACCACAGCTCCTCCACCAGGGTGCTCCCCTGTGGGTGTCTCTGTCTTGCTGATACCACGGGTGTGTTATGAAGAGCAACGGAGACAACTGTTTGACATGGTTAGAGCTCGTCTGGAATCATCCCAGCCGTGTCATGATGGGTCCCAAGTCATCCGGCTGCCCTGGCCCTCACCCCACATCCTGCCATCAGCAAGTCCCCAGGAGGTTGCCACAGCACTGTCACTGCCTCTGCTGCAGTGTCACCTCCCCAGAGAGGCCTTCTCTGCCTGCCTACACAGTGGCTCCCTTGGCCCCTTCTCGGATTTCTCTGTGGCACTTGTCCCCCTGCCCTGTCAGGGCCTTGAAGTGGAGCCTTCTGACAGGTGCTGCACCCACTAAATCTTTTTTTAAAAATGTTGATTGATTTATTTAAAGGCTGGTTCACTCCCCAAATGCCCACAACAACCAGGGCTGTGCCAGGCCAAAGCCAGGAGCCCCAGACTCAACCCAGATCACCCACACAATCACCTGCTGCCTCCTAGGGTGTGCATTAGCAGGAGGCTGGAATCAGAAGCCAAGCTGGGACTTGAACCCAGGCCCTCTGCTTTGAGATGTGGGTGTCTTAACAGTGCACCACACCCAATCCCAACTGAATTCCCTCTGAGTGAAGGGAAAAGTCTGTCCCCTGCTCTGCACCCCCTGCCCTCAGCCTCACGTTCACTCAAGCTTTGTCTTTGCTTAGCACCAGTGTCCTCAGCACCTGCCACGCTCCAGGCCTGGCGTGACCCCCCGGCAACTTGACTTGGAACGCTGGCATCCCGCATCGGAGCACTGGTTCAAGTCCTGGCTGCTCGGCTTCCATTCCAGCTCCCTGCTAATGCAGCCGAGAAGACAGCAGATGACAGGGCTCCAAGTGGGAGACCTGCGTGGAGTTTGGGGCTCCTGGCTTCTGCTTGGTCCAGCCCTGGTTGTTGTGGCCATTTAGGGAGTGAACCAGCAGATAGAAGATTCTCTATTGCTCTCTGTGTCCCTCTGTTGCTCTGCCTTTCAAAGGAGGAAAGAAAGAAATTAAAAAAAAAAAAAAAAAGAGGTGCAGCCCACACATTGCCCTGGCCCACATGTCCTGTGCCCGCCCAGCCTCTGCGAGGCTCAGCACCTGTCGTGCACAGCCTGTGGGGGCTGCTGCCTGTGCAGTCTGCTGAGTGGCTGTGTGGTCCACCTGCCTGCCCCTCTGCCTGGCTCTGTGGAGTTGTGCGGGACAGACTGGACGCTGCTGCAGGGTCTTGTGCTCTCCAGCAGGCATGTCCATCGTGCCTGTTCCCTGGACACTCGGCATTCCGGGGAGCTTACCTGTTAGGGGGAGCTTACCTGTGCGGCTGAAGCATCAGAAGCTCAGAGCACGCCCTCCATGCCAAGGGGTGGGGCTGGGCATGGAAACCTGGACACCTGGCTCTGAGAGGCCACGCCCAGCTCCGGCAGCAGCTGTAGCTGTGAAGGGAGGTCAAGTGAGTGCAGCAGCAAGGCACTTCTTCTCGTACTGACAGCTGATCTGCAGGCTGTGCCTCTGAGCCTTTGCGCATGCGGTTTACTGTCCAGGAACTCTCCGACCCCTCCCCCGCCCTCAGTAGGGTCCTCTCCCTGTGCTGCTCTCCTGAATTCACCATCATGACCCTTGTTGCTGCTCATACCTTTGAGTCCTGTGGCTGGGAGCACAGGGCAGGACCAGCTCTTTAATTCTTGCCCTGTCCTCCCCAGGGGCTGATGCAGGGCCGGGTGAGACTGCGTCTTGTGGGAGAACATCTGGCCGGGAGCCTGGGACACAAGGGAGCTGAGCAGGTGTGACGGGAATGCCCCGTGTGCAGGCGAGGAAACAGAGCCCTTCCAAGATGGCTCAGAGCTGGACCGCATCCTTTGGCCCGGGGCCTCTCTCTGAGCGAGCAGTCCTCTGCAGAGGACGGGTCTCAGCAGACCTTGGGCATGCGCAAAATGGGCCTGGGGCCTTGGCTGTGTGGCGGTGCACGGCACGAGCAAAGGCTGGAGTGGAGTTCAGAGGCCTTGGGCACCACCTGCTCCGGCTGCCCTCTCTGGCCTCCCCTCTCCTTCACCGGCAGACCCCGCGTGTCCCTGGGTGGGCCGCGAGTTGCACGGGAGCCTGCTCTGGAGCAGTGGTTGGCCCCTTGGCTGCCGGCCTCCTGGAGGGCCTGACCCGGAGGAGTCTGAATGATCCCGTGTGCGGCTGTTTGTGAAAGTCTCCTGGTGACTCCGATGTCCTGGTTGGGAGGAAGTTCCTGTCTCCTGTTAGCCGTCCGGCCTGGGCCAGGCTCCCTGCCCACTGTGTTTAAGGGAAGAGGGAGCAGAGGCCCCGAGTGGGCTGGGCATTTCCACGTCTGAGATCTCCAGGGGAGAGCATTGCTATTCGTTCCCTCTTGCTGGGTAACTGATGCCCCCAGACTGTTTTCACCCCAAACAGCAGTAAATGCTTATTCTCTTTGCAGCTCCCAGGGCCCGGGAGTTTGGAGCAGGTTTGCTGGGTGCCTGTGCTCAGGTCTGTCGGGCGCTTGCTGTGTTGGCCAGGGCTGCCATCCTTGAGAGACTCCACTGGGCCTGAGCGACTGGCTGGCTGCTGGGGGGTTGCCCTCTTGTGCTTGGCACGTGGTTCCATTGTTGGCAGAAGGGCCATTGCTTTGCCTTGTGGGCCTGCCGAGTGTCCTCAGCACAGGCCCAGAGCAAGAGGTCCAAAGAAGCATGGTGGAAGCCACATTGCATCAAGTCTGCTCTACCAGATAGCTCGAAAGTCAGCTTCCAAGAGACTTTCTTGGGGTGGGAATGCTAGCAGGAAGGATCCCTGAGTGGCGTCTGGGAGGCGGGGATCACACAGATTGTCCTGTCCTGTCCTGGCACCCGCAGCACGTGGGGTGGTGAGTGATCCTTCTTTGCTCCTCCCGGCCGTGCGAACAGAGCGGTTTCTCTGTGGGGTGGGTGGCTCTCTCTGAGGCTTGGTGCTGGTGCCCTAGACTTATCATGCAGGAGGTTTTGTAACCGCTTTACAGTCTGGACTGTCCCCGTTCCAACCCCCATCTGGTCACCTGGCCCTGCCTTCCCTGGGGTGACTCCCACGAGGGTGCAGCCCGGGGCCTGTAGGACAATATGAGGCCTGTTGCTGCTCCACACCTGGCTCTGGACCGAGTGCCTGCCTGCATGCCATACTCAACCCTGTGAGGCGGGCGCTCTTTAGCCCCATGTGACAGGTGGGAGGGTTTGGGGTGAAGTTGTTGGGGGCAAGGATGTCAGGGGAGGAAACTGAGTCTCAGGTCACTCATCTGATAAGAGGTGGAGATTCAAACCCCTGGTGTTCAAAAGCTGGGGTCAGACTCGTAAGGCCTGGGAGAAAACCATGGTACTCTAGGGTGTCCCCAAAGGAGGGGGCTATTTATGAGGTTGGGTCATCAAGTGAAACACATGAAAGAGTGCTTTGGTGATTGTGCCTGTGAGAGAGGTGTCTCTTCCCAGTGCTGTGAATGCCTTGGAACAGAGCTGGCGCCTTGGTCTTCTCCAGAACTCCTTGGGTTTCAGCCTTGGCAGCAGATCTTCCCAGGGGTGCTCTGCTGTCCCCAGTGTACTCACCAGCGCAGTGCCCCGCTCTGTGAGCTCTCCTACTTTTGGGGTTGAGTTCAGAGTTCGGGTGTCAGGTCCAGGCCATGTCAACCACAGAGCTGCTCCTGGTGGGAGTGGGGGCTGAGATGGACTCTGCTGGGGTCCAGGAGGTTGGTGGACAGGCTCTGGGGTCAGAACTGCCCTCATTCAGGGTGGGAGTGATTGTCCCATTTTACAGATGGAGAAAATGAGGTCACACTGGTGACTTCATCATCTCCAGAGTGGCAATCACCCGTCAGGTCCTGACTGCTGAGTGAGCGCGGGGCGTGCCTGCCTGGGGGGGAGGGGCTGGCATCCAGCTGGAACAGAGTGAGTCCTGCTTGTGCAGAGGGCACTGCCTCCCTGGCCAGCCAGGACCTCCACACATACCCCCACGATGTGGGGGCAGGGGCAGCCTGGGGTTAGAGGTGGACACTGGGTTCCTAGGGGCTCAGAGTCATGGTGACCAGCCCCTGATCTGCACCACCAGACTGTGCCCCACTCGCTAAGTTTTGCAGAAGGCGGCATCTGGAGGATGGGTTTGCGGTCAAGCAGTTGGGATATGGGGTACCAGGGGAGGAAGAGCAGGACCAGGCTCTGTCCCCACCTGTTTCTCTGGAGGCCCCCTGCTGAGCTTGATGTCCAACAGAAAGACTGCCCCTCCACGCACCCCAGCCCTCCCCAGATTGTTTCTAAGCTGTTTTTCCCTCTTTCCCCACCAACAAGGCTTATAGTGGGGTCCTCACCTGGGTCTGTCCCTCCTCCCAGGGAGAAGGACCCTGGAACAGTGAACCTGGGTGGTTTGCAGGTCTGTCCTGCCCTGCGGCATGTCCAGGGACTGGAGGCTGGTCTGGGTGCTCCCCTGTCCCCCTGTGTACCAGTGTCCCTAGTGGGGTGGGGCAGGGTCTTTTCTTCTGTCCCCAGGCACTGAGTAAGGGCCACCTCCCCCATACAGCACAGGTTTGCCAAGGGCCCCTGGTGCCCCTCTTTCTCCAGAAATAGGCTTCAAAGCCTTTGAAAGTTGTGTTTTTAGGGACTTTACGCCTCGGGGCAGAGACTGGGTAACAAGACATTGCACTTGGAGAAAAGTCCAGGTGCCAGGCAGGAGGAGGGGGCCTTTCCTATGTTGTTGGCCTGTGGGGGCTGGAGGTTGTTGCTGGTGGGGGTGCTGTGCTGTTCCCTTTCGTGAGCTTGGAGTTGGTAAATGGCTGTGGTCTCTTGTGCCCCCCCCCCCCCCCCCCCCCCCCGCAACGCTGGGTAGGATGCTCAGGCCGAGTCTGTAATGGATTGGGGATCCAGGTCCTGGATGAGGCTGGGTTCTGGTTCAGGTCAAAGATTGGGTCCTTCTCGAGGTCAGCTCCTTGCACTAGCAGGGGTGATGCCGACCTCTGTCCCTGTCGTTTGGGAAGTCCTTTCGCTCTCCGAGGTGGTCCTTACTGGTGGCTGCACTCTGACCTCTGCTAAGCAGTCCTATCAGGTGGCTGTACCTCTCTCCATTTTACAAATGAGGAAATGAAGCGCAGGGTGACTGTCACCATCAGATGGGGCGTAGACCTGTGTGCCCAGGAGGTGGGGAGCAGGTGCTGTGTGCTCAGGGTGAGTTCAGAGGTGTTGGCCAAGTAGTGCTCAGAGAAGGGAAGCTGTAGGGGACTCCTGGCCAGGGGAGACTGAGTTGGGGGCCTGAACCCAAGTCTCAGCGTCCTTTCCTCTCCCCGCCTGCCCCCGCTCTGCCTGCTGCCTGGCTGGCCGGGCTGGCTCAGCATATCCTGCCTCTTGTACTTCCTCTGGCTGGCTGGCCTGGGTGAGGAGGCTAGGGAGGGTCTGGCCGGGAGGAGGTGGGGCCCAGGCTTTCCCTTGGGTTGAGGGGGAGGGGCTTGTGGCAGACACAGAGCCCCTTTGTCTGGGCGGCCGTGCAAAGCAGCTGGTCTGGGATTTCTGGGTGTTTTTTAACATTGGAAGAATAATTGCATTGTCTGGGGGGCCTGGGGAACCCACAGCCCCTGGCAGACCTGCAGGCAGCCCAGGGATGTTCCCTGGACCAGGCCCCAGAGTCCCTCCTGCCATGCCCCTTCCAGTAGCAGCCTGAGGAGAAACTGAGGCAGGGCACTAGGAGTCTCTTGCATTTTGGGGAGACATGAAGTCCTCCATGTTGGCTGGGAAGGTACAGGTGAGCTGTCCCCTGCTGCATAGGGTTTGAGAGCCATGAATAGGCTCACAGGAGCAAACATGGGCTTTGAAGAGGGAGGGAGTGTGGTGGGCAGGGGTGGGCACACTGTGGAGGGGCAGGAGTGAGGTGACCAGGGGGGCCCTACTCTTCTTCCCTGGGGAGAGGATGGGGGAGCCCCCTGGGAGGACCCAGAGATGCAGGCACACCTGGAGGTCACCTGTTTCCAGGTGGGCACCAGGTTTTGTCTCTGTGGAGTGCGTCCCTGGAAGGGTGTGGGCTGCTGGGCTGGCCCCCAGGGCTGCATTTCGCTGCAGTAGCTATTGCTGGGGAGGGGGGCACTCTTTGGATTCTGGAGGGGGGCTGATCTGGACTCCGGTGTAGAAGAGGAAGGGCTGCCCGCTGCTGGCTGGGCTGGGGACCCCTGTGACAGTTCGGTCACTGGGTTCACCTCTGGGAGGGGGCATCAGTCCAGCCCGGACGCTGGCCCTGCTCTGTGACAGTGGGGCCTCGCTCCCGAGAGGCAGGCAGCAGGGGTTCCTGGGGGTGAGACGCCCGTGTTGCAGGGGCAGGCTGAGGCGTGGCAGTGCAGGACTGGCAAGAGGGACATGTCTGTGGCCGTCACTGAAGGGCCAAGCATGTGGAGCTACTGTAGTCATAGCTGCGCCCCGCCGCCCGGCAAGTGGGAACCTGGCCCAGCCCTTCTGTCACCTCCAGGGAGGCGGGGCTGGGGAGGTCAGCTGGGCGGGGGGGGGGCAGAGCGCTGACCTGCGAGGCCCCTCCCCACACCTGGAGCACGGTGGCGGCTGTGTGGTGCGTACTCACCTAGCACCACAAGCTCTGACTGTGGGGCCGTGGGAGCGAGACTGGGCCGGGGCGGGGGGGGGGGGGGGCACAGAGGCCGCAGGGCTCCCGAGTACATGGCTGGAGTGGAGGGGACAGTGATGGGGGCTGTGAGGCTGACCCGACGAGTAACGGGAGGCTGTCCACTCAGGATGCCTCCGGCTGTGAACCTTGGGACCTCTCAGCACTCCGTGGTCTCACCTGCGGTGCGGGGGCGGACAGAGAAGTGCTCACTGCTCCCGGGCCAGTGCAGGGCATCTCGGGAGGGGCTGGGCAGGGCCCGAAGTTGGCAACAGGACTGGATCAGGCCTCGGAACCTGGACGGCGGGAGGGTAGGCATCAGAGAAGCCTGTGCCCACCCTGGTCTCCAGCCTCCTGGTCTTTATCCCTTCTCCCTGCCTGGGGGCCAGAGTTCGGCAACTCTGTCCCTGTCTCCACTCCCTGCTGCCTTCCTCCTCCCAGGGGCAGTCAGGGTGGTGTGGGCGCTGGGTGGGGAGGGGGAGCCAGACAAGCAGTGTGCTAGGGGTTGGGGGGTGGCAGTGGGGCATCCTGAACAGAGGGGGCAGACACTCGCACACCCTGCTGGCCTCCTTGGGGACATGGCAGCACAGCCCCGTGGGCCCTGGCACAGGAGCTGGGCAGGAGGCCCCAGGCCCCCACCCCCCTTTTGCCATGGTAGCCAGAACAAGTTGCTGGCACCTCCTTGCTCCTCCCCCTCCCCCTCCCCCTCCTCCTCCTCCCTGCCTGGCTGAGCCAGCACTTTTTTCTTCTCTCCTTTATCTGCTCAAAAAGTACAGGGTGTTCTGTTTCTCCTGTGCATACAGATCAAGGAGCGGATGTTATTTATTTCTCTCTTTCCCGAAGGCAGGCAGAGAGAGCCGGGCAGCTGCAGGACCACTGGAGAGCGCCTTGTCAGAGCCTGCTCCCAAAGCTGTAGAGAAAAGTAGACCCACTAGGGACAGAAGATGGTGCAAAGCGTCTGCTCCCGCCACACACAGCCCCCGGGGGGAGGGGGACGCTAGAGGCCTGGGGAGGCACTCGGAGCACACCTCGGCTGCTCTGACAGGGGACCCCGAAGTGCGAGGGCCCCCTAGGCGAGAGCGGGGAACACCTCTGCCCTGTGTGGTGTATGTGCGCGCGCGTGTATGTGTGTGTGTGTGTGTGGGGGGGCTCTGGCTTCCCGGGGGGCACGCGGGTCTTCAGAGGGCTGACAGGGCTGCGGGATGAGCTGTGAGGCTCTGGGGTGCGGGGGATCCACGTGTCCCCGGCTCCCACCTGGCAGCCCCCGCGGGGTGATGTCTGTCTTCAGTTCCAAGTCTCTGAGCCCTGACCTCGGGAGGCCGGGGTCTTCTCCTGTCCGTCCCGGAGGCGGAGGAGCTGCCCCATGTCCCGCGGCCCACTGCAGGTGAGCCCTGCTCCAGGGACGTGCAGGGGCCGCCGAGCTCCGGCCACGGCGACAAGGGCCACGTTCGCCCGTGACGACGGTGCAGGCTCGGCCAGGCGCTGCCGCGGCGTTCCTTCCTTCCGCGGGGTCATCGCCGCCACCCCTGAGCCCCCCAGGAGCAAATCTGAGAATCACGCCGCCCTTCACCGCATCGGAGGCGGGGCTGGGGGCTGGGGGCTGGGCAGGGGCGCGCGGCGCCACGTCGGCGGTCGCGGGGTGCCGGCGGCGTCACCGCGTGTTTACAAACCTGACGCAGCCGCGTCCCCGCTCGCCCTCCGGCTCGCTCGCTCGCTCGGCTGGCCGACATCCGGCGGCAGGCTCCTGACCCTTCCTCCCCGCCAGGCGGCCGAGTGCGGGCAGCCACATCCTCACCTCTAAATTTAGTGCCAGGAAGGAGAACCTGGGGAGGGGGGGCGGGGAGAGGGCGAGGGGCGGGGAGGCGGGGCCCTCGCACCAGCCCCGACCCCGTGCTCCGGGGGCATGGCGGGGAGGCAAGACCTGGCGCCTCACGGGGATGGGAAGGGGCCGGGGACCCCGCCCACGCGACCCCCGGCGAGGCCGATTCCGCGCGGACAGCCTGGCCTAGGCTTGGCGGGACGCTGCCAGTGAGGGGGCGCGGCTTCGGGCGCCACCTTCCGGCCGTCTCGGGAACAGCTCCTGCCCCGAGCCTGGTGGGCCTGGGTCTGCAAAGGGGCTGTGGGGGGTGCATGCCCACCCAGGTCCAGCAGTTGCTCGGGCAGGCGGACTTGGTGACCGGGGAAGCAGCATGTCGGCCTGAACGTGTCCCCTCCCCCCCTCGCCTCCCCTCCCCCAATAGATCCTTTTGACAAACTGACAGTACATTAGCTGTAGGGCACGCGTGCACGTGCGGGCTTGCAGGCCCCTCAGTGGTTAGACCTTGGAGGAGGTCAGCGCGCCGGCCTGTGGCTCTCTGGACGCCAGGAACGCAGGAGACTCTCAGCGGATCACACAGAGCTGAACTGTACAACTCAGCGATTCTCTGTGTTCCCGCCGTGTGACTGCTCAGACTGAGCCACAGCCCCCTTGGGCCACAGGACGTCCCCTTCCTGGCCATTGCCCCTCCTGCTCACCCTCTGTCCTCGCAGTGCAGATGTCGCCCGGGACGTGCGCTGTAGTCTGGCTGCCTTGAGGTGCATGTGCGCTGCTGCCCGGCTGTCTCCGGGCTCCGTTTGCTGCTGCAGAATATTCCGTCGTGTGCATGTGCTGCCTGCAGCGCCATGTTTTTATCAGTTCTCCCCTGGGTTGTTCCAGGCTTTTGGCAACTGTAGATAACCTGGATGTGAATTTTAAAGTCAGGTCTGTTTGCCGGCGCCATGGCTCACTAGGCTAATCCTCCGCCTGCGGCTCAAGCACCCCAGGTTCTAGTCCCAGTTGGGGCGCAGGATTCTGTCCTGGTTGCTCCTCTTCCAGTCCAGCTCTCTGCTGTGGCCCGGGAAGGCAGTGGAGGTTGGCCCAAGTGCTTGAGCCTGCACCCGCATGGGAGACCAGGAGAAGCACCTGGCGTCTGGCTTCGGATCAGCACCGTGCGCCCACCACAGCATGTCGGCTGCAGCGGCCATTGGGGGGGTGAACCAACAGAAAAGGAAGACCTTTCTCTCTGTCTCTCTCTCTCTCCACTCTGCCTGTCCAAAAAAAAAAAAAAAAAAATCAGGTCTGTTTAGCAGGTTGGCTATCTCTCTTGGGTGGATCCTCGGAGTGGGTTTCTGTGTCATGCTCAGCTTTCTTAGGTATGGGTGATGGTGATTTATATATTTATTTTAAAAATTATTTTAATTTGAAAGGTAGAGACAGAGATCTTCCATCTGCTGGTTCACTCCCTAAATTCCCACAAAAGCCAGGACTGGGTCAGATCAAAGCCAGGAACTGGGAATTGCATCTGCATCTCCCACGTGGGTGACAGGGACCTGAGTACCTGAGCCATCGACCTCCTGCCTCCCAAGGTGTGCGTTAGCAGGATGCTGGAGTCAGCCATAGAGCTGGGACTCAAGCCTATGTATTCTTTTTTTTTTTTTTAAGATTTATTTATTTATTCAAAAAGCAGAGTTACAGAGGGGCAGAGGCAAAGGCAGAGAGAGAGAGAAGTTTTCCATCCACTGGTTCACTCCCCAGATGGCCACAATGGCCAGAGCTGCGCCATTCCGAAGCCAGGAGCCAGTAGCTTCTTCCTGTCTCCCAAGCAGGTGCAGGGGCCCCAAGGACCTGGGCCATCTTCCACTGCTTTCCCAGGCCATGGCAGAGAGCTGGATTGAAAGTGGAGCAGCTGGGACTAGAACCGGTGTCCATATGCCACTGCAGGTGGCGGCTTTACCCACCACACCACAGCGCCGGCCCCCTCTAAGTACTCTTGACAAGGGATGCGAGCATCTCCTGTGCCAAGTGCCTGCCCCTAGGTCACAGTTTTTTAAATGTGCTCCATCTGCTGCCCTGCAGCCACTCTCCGCCAGCCTGTGGTCCACTGTTAGATTCTGTGACTTCTGGCACTGAAGCCTCAGCAGTGGCAACTGGAGTCCAAGTGGCTTGGGTCAGGGAAGGAGCAGGGACAGGGTCAAAGAAGAGTGGGCCCCCAGCACCTCCAGACTCTCCTGCCATTCTAGGAAGGAAGGGCAGCAGCCCCCCCCCCCCCCCCAGCCCAGCCCTGGGCTCCTGGAGTCTGGCGGCTGAGTGAGCTGGCTCAGTGTAACTGTCAATTTGATGTCTGGCCTCTGGAGCCGCAGCTCCTCACGGCGCACCATTTCCTGGGCTCTGTGCTGCTTTGCGGTGTCGTAGGGGCTGGGTGGCTGGGGGAAACAGCCTACCAGGAATAGCAGAGGCTTGTTGGACACTGACCTCGTGGCACTTCCCGGGGGGGAGGGCGGGACTGTGCCCTGCCCACCAAATTGCCACCCTGATGAGGCTGTGAAAGACAGAGCCAGAGAAGAGAAGGGGCGAGGGAGGGAGGGAGGGAGAGAGAGAGAGCAAGCTCGAGTGAACAAGAGAGAAAGAGAATGAGCTAGGCAAGGGAGGGGGAGCAGAGGGTCCAACGCTGTGTGGGCATCCTGGGGTCCATGCCAGTGTCTGGGGCGAGTGCGACTACTCTGGGGTCCGTGTGAGTATCTCGGGATCTGTGCAGATGGCCTGGGGTCAGTGTGAGTGTCCTGGGGGTCTGTGTGAGCATCCTAGAGTTAGCTCAAGCTGACCCCAGCGTGAGCTGATCCTGCCTCAGCATCCCCATGGTCACTCTCTTCTGACCTTGGCCTTCTTGGTCACCCCTTCGGTATTTCTTCTCTACTTGGGGACATATAGGTGGCAGATTTGGGTTTTGGGGGCTTCGGGTGGGCTTCTGGGGCTCCTGCCTGCCGGTGGGGACTCACAAGGCATCACGCCCTTCCCGCGTCCCGCCTTCCCTTCCTCCTGCCTCCCCCCACCCGTCTCCCACCTTCCCTTGTCTCTTCTGCTCTGGAGGTGGATTCTCTCGCCCAGCTCCTCAGGGTGCCCGGGAGTGGCCTCTGGGCAGCTGAGCCGTGACCCCCTGTGCCCGCAGGTTCCTAGGAGGCGAGTACGGACGGTATGCAAAGTTGTGAATCCAGTGGCGACAGTGCGGATGACCCTCTCAGTCGTGGCCTGCGGAGAAGGGGACAGCCTCGTGTGGTGGTGATCGGCGCCGGCTTGGCTGGCCTGGCTGCGGCCAAAGCGCTTCTGGAGCACGGCTTCACCGATGTCACTGTGCTCGAGGCTTCTAGCCGCATCGGAGGCCGCGTGCAGAGCGTGAACCTCGGTGAGTGCCAGCCAGCCCAGCCCAGCCACCTCCCACCGCCCCTAACCTGCGGACCCTGCCTGGGGTCTCATATTTTCGCTTCCTTGCAAAATTGCACCATGCATCCCGTCTGCATTTTCCAAAAGTTCTCTGCACCATGGTGTGCACAGTGGGGCCTTGACCTCTACTGGTGCGTGACCTGGGGTTCGTGCTCCTGAAGAGGAGGGCGGCACCCAGAACCGAGCCCCGTTGGCACTGCTGGGCCGGTTTCAGTCTCACAGGAAGGGGAATTCTACAAGTCCCCACTAGCCTCTGTCTCCTGAGCTCGAGTTACTGCATCAGCACCGAGAGCTAGATTTAGAGCACCGGGAGCTCAGGTTAGCATTGGCAAAGGGGATTTTGGAGACCCTGGGGCTGATGTGCAGGTCTTGGGATTATCTGGGAAGAGAGTCTGTCTAGGTTGCAGATACTGAGGCCCCAGGAGGAAGCAGCCGGCCCAGAGGCTCTCCCAGGGCTGGGCAGGTTTTGTCAGGAGTCCTAGGGAGTGGACCTGGAAGGCAGCTGGAGGTCGGGGCTCCCAGGCAGCAAAGGGTCTGAGCAGTGCGGGGTGCAGCAGGTAGGGGCCGGGGCGTAGTGGCTCGAAAGAGTGGTTTTGCTGAGCCTGCCGTGGGTTTTGTGTCTCCCTGCATTCCCCTACCAGGCAGCCAGGCCAAGCAGAGCCCCGTGCCCACTCGCTCAGAGCAGCGAGCAGCCAGGCTGAGGACACACAGGGACCTGCTCTCTTCTCGCAGTGATGTCAGTCACACGGGGGCCTTCCCTAGAGCCGTGCCTGGAAGGCAGACGTGGGCTCACCTGCCTGCTGCTCCAGCACACACGGCAGTGGCTGCTGGCAGGAGGGTGGCCATGCCATCCCGCACCCGTCAACCTGGGGACAGCCGGGGAAGCTCTGAGAGAAGGGGCGACTCTGGTCTTGATGAGACCTCGGGTCTGACAGGAAGGCAGGAGATGGGAAGCGGCGGGGAGGCGGGGGGTTGAGGATACATGACTGATCGGTCATCACTGATCGATTGATCAGGTCGGGAGGGGGATTGGGTGGGCCTGGGTGGTGGTGGGAGTTGGGTAAGTGGTGAGGAGGAGGGAGCAGAGTGCACAGAATGCTGAGTGTCAGGGAGATGGAAGCACCTGCCACGCGGGGATGGTGTGTGTGCCTGTGTCACATGCGCAGACGTGGGGCTGAAACCCAGGCTGGAAGCCCTGCTATGTGCAAAGCTGGCCATGACCTTGGTGGTGGTGAGAGCAGGTGTGGAGGGCCAGAGGCTCAGACGGTGCTATGGGGCCAGCATGGAAATGGTGGCTGGTGTGCTCTTTGGATGCAGGGGTGTGGCAAGGTTGGCAGAGACGGAGGGGCGTGTGGGAGAAGGCATCCTTAGATGGGGCCTGCTCTAGGCCTCCTGCTTCCTGGCCAAGCCTGGAGATGGAGGTGGGTGCTGGCCTTGCTCCTTGGCTTGAACTGGTCACTTCTTCCTGCCTTTGCTGAGTATCAGGGGGGCAGGAAACATGCCCCATGTCAGGCTGCCCAGTGGCTCTGTAACTTGGAACTTTCCGCTGGGCCTGGGAAGGGTTCAAGCCACAGCCCAGAGTGCCTGTCCCCTTCCTGCCACTGTTGGGAGCTCAGACGAGGCCAGATGCTTTGGGGAGCCCCATTCCCAAGACTGAGAAGGAGGTTTGGTACTTGTAGGCCCTCACTGCCCACCAGGAAGCAGAGGGCTGGGCTTCTAGCCTGGGCTGCCCACTTGTCCTAGATGGACGGAGGGGCCAGTGCATTCCCCTCTAGAGACCCCGGGAGATGCTGGCTTGCTGGCTGAGCCATAAGGTTGACTGTATGTTCTTTGGCTTTTGGCACATACATGCAGATGGGGTTATTTTTAGTGACTAGCAGTTTAATTAGAAGCAGCCAGGGAGAGTGGAGGCAGGACAGAGAGGGCCACCTGACCCCTGGGTGAGGGGTACTGGCACTGCCCAAGTGTAATGGAGAGCTACTGCCGCCTTACAAGCTGCCCCAAGATGCAACAGCTTAAAACCACGCCTTCTTATTTGCTCATCTGCAGGTCAGCGATTTAGGGAGAACTCAACTAGGGGATTCTTCTGTTGGCCTTGCCTTGGATCCTCCACTTGGCCATGACCACCTGGCAGCTCGGCTGGGGCTGGTCTGTCCAAGAAGGCCTTTCCCATGTCCCTGGAGGAGGGCACAGGCGTTTGGCTGGGTTTCCTTCCATGGTTGTCACTTCTAGGATGGTGACAGTGGAAGCCATGAGGCCCCTGAGGCTGAAGCTGTGAAGCCACAAGCAGCACATTCTGTTAATCACAGCAAGTCACAAGGGCAGCCCAAATTCAAGGGCAGATGTTGGCAAAGTCACGTTGCAAGGGGTGTGTGCACGAGGATGGGGGGAATTATCCTGAGCATTTGGGGGAAAAAAATGCCACACTTATCATGCCTGCAAACAAAGCAAAACAAAACACCAGGGAACTTCCTATCTATCCTCCTTTCTTTGTTGCAACTTCCCTGGGAGGAGCTGAATGTGTCACAGGCGAGAGCAGGGGGCCAGGACCAGAGGCTCACAGGGTGCTGTGGGGTCAGCTTGGAAACGGTGCCTACTGTGATCTTTGGATGTCCTCTTCCTGCGGAAGGGGAAACTGAGGCCTATGCCCAGAGGGAGCTCCCAGACCTGGTACCTGTGGCTGGAGCTGGGGTAGTAGAACCAGTTCCCATGCCTGTCCCAACTGGGACCCAGGAGTGACCCTCGCCCCAGCGTCGCTGTCAGGGCTCAAGCCCCTGTGCCAAAGGATTCAGAGCTGAACTGTCCCTGGTCTGGGACTGCTTTGCCTGTCTCTCCTACCCAGGCTGGGCTGGGAATGGCCATTTTCTGACCCAAAAAAAGCCTCTGGGGACACCAGGGAAGCTGGGGGATTAGAGGGAAGCCAGCTGGGGACCTTGGTTTTCCACTGGAACTGCTGTGCCCTCCGGTGCCCACGGGGTCCTCAAAGAGGGGAGGCACCAGGGAGGAAGGGGGAGCTGCTGTTGTCTTAGAAGAAGCTGGGGTTGGAGGCGGAGACTTGGCCACTGGGCAAGGGAGGCGGCTCTGGGGCAAACCCCAGCACCATCCAGGGCAGTGCGACCCCATCCCGGAAGCCTGGGCCCCTTCCTGCCTTCCTGCCAGGGACGATGCAGGTCGGCAGAGTCCCTGCCCCTCTGAGGGCCTGTCCTTGTCACCGTCAGGACACGCCACCTTTGAGCTGGGAGCCACCTGGATCCATGGCTCCCACGGGAACCCTGTCTATCATCTAGCCGAAGCCAACGGCCTCCTGGAAGAGACGACCGATGGGGAGCGCAGCGTGGGCCGCATCAGCCTCTACTCCAAGAATGGCGTGGCCTGCTACCTTACCAACCACGGCCAGAGGGTCCCCAAGGACGTGGTTGAGGAATTCAGCGATTTATACAACGAGGTGAGGCATGGGGCGTGGGGGAGGCGGGGACCTGCTGGGCGCCAGAGTGGTCCCAGTGGTGGCTTTGCACGCTCCCCTCCCCGGGCCCTGCATTTGGAACAACAGCACAAGGTGAGGTCAAATGCGGGGGAGGGGTTTGGGGAGGGGTTCCCGGCAGGTGTCCTCTGATTCACAGGATTAAAGGTTCCTCCAGAAAAGGCCTAAACATCTTCTGTTCCATTTGTCACTGGCCATGTGGGTGGTAGTTGTTGTGGCTGTTGTTGGTTTTGGATATTCTTATCAGAGGTCATTTTTTAAAACTTCATCTTCTAATTATTGCTGGTTTATAGAAATATAACTGGCTTTTATGTATTGATTTTGCTGAATTAACATTTTAATTCCAATAGTGTATCTGTTGTGTTCATTATAGCCTGAGAAGATTTTGGAATTTTCTGTATGTAACCCTAAACCAAAAAGTGAGAATCATTCCCTTCCTAATCCTTAGACCAGCATTGCCCAATAAAACTTTCCACAATGTTGAAGATGCTTTATTTATTACTTATTTATTTAATGATTTATTTTTACAAATTAAAAAAATATATATCATTTAAGAAGCAGGGAGACAGCAAGAGAGGGAAAGACAGGCGATGGAGAAGGGGAGAGAGAGAGAGTTCCCATATTGCTGGTTCACTCTCCAGACGCCTAAATGCCTGGGGCTGGGCTGGGCTGAGGCTGGGACCTGGGAAACTCGGTCCAGGTGTCTCATGTGGGTGGCAGGGACCCAACTTCTTGGGTCATCACCTGCAGCCTCCCAGGGAATTGAGAGCTGGAGCCAGAACTCAAACCCAGGTACTCTGGTGTGCGGCACGAGTGTCCTAACCACTAGGTCGAACACCTGTCCTGACGGAGAGTTCTAAGACCTGCACCGTGTGCCGTGGTGGCCACGCACCACACCTTTCTCTCGAGCCCTTAGCTATCTAAGGAAGCTGATGGACTAAATGTTTCGTTTTGTTATTGGGTTGCTACAGGGGCTACTGAATTGGATAACACAGCTTTAGATGATTGATTTTTCTTGTTTTATTGCGCTGCTTTGTATCCAACTACTCAGTGTTACGTAGAAGTGGCGACAGCACACATCCTTGTCTTGTGTCTTAGTTTTTAGTCTTTTCCCACAATGCCTCGAACAAGCAGGGTGCCTATAGGCCCTGACTTCTGCTAGCTTATCCTTCATCACCTGACGTCTTCGCCAAGGGTGTTTTGTGCTCTCTTGGGCATGGGAAAGGACAGTGAGCTGGGTCTGTTTGGAGTGCTTCAAGCACAGGTGCTCCCAGAGAATGACTGTCAGGGCCTGGGAGTGGGTCTGTCCCCACCAGCGTCCGAGTGACGGAGATGGAGTGGATAAGGTGAGTCGTCACCCTGGGTGGGGTGTCAGAAGGAGGACTCAGCACCCTACGGTCTAGACACTCTCGTGGACTCCACCAGCGATGTCCTGCCTGAGGGTGACTCACAATCAGTTGTGAATGTATTGTGCTTATTATAAATGTGATCTAGTTATAAATGGACAAGTGAGTTTGTAGGGTGGCGTCATAGAGCCTCGTCTCTGGAGTAAGATGACCTTGATGCAAATACCAGTCCGACCGTTTACGAGCTGTGTAATCCTGAGCAGGTTATTGGGCCATCCTGGGCCTGCCTTTTCCTCATCTGTGAAATGGGTATGGCTGTACCTACTTCCTAGGAGGAGGATTAAACGCAATCCCACTGGAGAGCCCTTAATGAGAACCGGGGTATTACGAGCTGTCACAGACCTGTCCCATTTTCCCGAAGTCACATCAGGAAGCTGGAGGGGAGACCATACCCACGTGACAAACTCAGGTTCAGTGACGGCTGTTCTAGTTGGAGGGCCACACGGGACTCACACAGGCACGTGGGCTAAGGACTGGCTGCCGTGTCGCTTGCCACCCAGGGGAAGAGCCGGGGGCTGGGCAGGGGTGAGAGCCTGACTGCTTGGCAGAGGGCCTGGGCGAGGAATTTGCTGAGGGCTCCAGTTAAGGCCAACCACCGGCATCTCGTGACTGGAGGCGGGGGAACGAGCAACTTCACTCATTTTCTTCCTCCTACTTCATGCTTGAGAGACGCTTGTAACTCATGGGAATGTCTCTCCCTGGGGTGGAAGGAAGGAGGGGGGAGGGGCGTGGCTTTGCCATCTTCCTCCTATTCTGGGACCCCAGGCCCGCCCAGGGTCTCCTGCACGTGTACGGGCCAGAGCCACACTCAGTTCATTCCGGACGGGAAATGCACCCTCCGTCAGCTCAGCCACAGTTGCTGGCCCAAGGCGCCGACCTGTGCCAGGGTCCTGGCGACAGCAGTGGGCGGGGGCCCGCAGCTTCTCTCCCTTCTGCCCCTCATCCTTGCCTGCAAGGCTGCCCCCCACCCCCCTGAAACGCCTTCCTCTCCCGCCCACTGCCCACGCCATCTCCCAGCTCTGCAGGCCCCTTGGTGCATTTCAGCAGCCTGGCTCTTCCCCATGGCGGCACAGCCCCTGGAAGCAGCACGGTTCTAGGATGTCTGCCCAGCCTGGGTGGGGCCAGGCAGGGGGCTGTGTCTGTCATGCCCGCCACAACTGCCTGGGCAGAGCCCTGAGCCCAGTCAGCGTGTGTTCAGTGAATGCTGGGGCTCAGACTTTCTCTGGGGACCCCAGGCCTGCCCAGCATGGGGTGGAGGTCATCAAGCAGGCTGGAGGGAAGGCAGAAGGACCCTGTTCCCCAGGGCATCGTCACCAGCTGTTGACTCCTGGCTTGCAGCCCCTGCTGAGCTGTGTCTCTGTCCCTTGGCTCCTGGAGATCCTCCCTTCTGTGTTGCCCCTCCCCCCTCCATCCCCTCTTCCTCTCATGCCTCGGAGGTCCAGAGTAAAGGGGTGCTTTGCATGGCCCTGGGCACGGCCAGGGAGGCATCTCCCAGGGACCACATTTCACGTGCCTTCTGCCCTCTGTGCCCCCAGCACTGGTCGGGCCCAGCTCCAGGCTGCTCTCTCGGGTGGCAGGGGAGGGCCCAAGTGCTTGGGTCTTTTTTTTCTTTTTTAAAGATTTATTTATTTAGTTGAAAGGCAGAGTTACAGAGAGGCAGAGGCAGAGAGAGAGAGAGAGAGAGAGGTCTTCCATCTGCTGGTTCACTCCCCAAATGGCCACAGTGGCTAGAGCTATGCCAATCCAAATCCAGGAGCTGGGAGCCTCTTCCAGGTCTCCCACATGGTTGCAGGGGCCCAAGCACTTGGGCCATCTTCTTCTGCTTTCCCAGGCCACAGCAGAGAGCTGGATCAGAAGTGGAGCCGGCCTCGAACCGGCATCCATATGGGATGCTGGCGCTGCAGACAGCAGCTTTACCTGCTATGCCACAGCGCTGGCCTGGGTGCTTGGGTCTTGTAAACTGGCAGGTGGAACTCCCGCAGAGCCCACAGGGCCGGGGAGGGGAGGGGAGGGGAGGGGAGGCAGTCTTCCCCCACAGACAGTGCAGGCACCACGCGGGTCACTGGGTTCCAAGCCAGGGCAGCTCGCCCCGCCTTTGCCTTGCTTGTGGGGGTGCAGCCTGGGCGCAGAGGTCAGCCCAGCTTGGGGCATCTGGGAGCCGACCACGTTCGGGCTGGGGCCCCGCTCTCTGAGACAGAGGTGGGGGGAGGGCGTGTGTTTTCAGCGTCCCGGGCTCTCTCTGGCAGGTCTATAACATGACCCAGGAGTTCTTCCGGCACGGTAAACCAGTCAACGCTGAGAGTCAGAACAGCGTGGGGGTGTTCACCCGGGAGGAGGTGCGCAACCGCATCAGGGCTGACCCTGACGACCCCGAGGCCACCAAGCGCCTGAAGCTCGCCATGATCCAGCAGTACCTGAAGGTATCTTTGCTGTCGAGTATACTGGTGCCGGAGTGAGGACGTCCGATTCTGGGGGAGTCTGGGACCCAGGAGGGCTACAGCTGCTTTGGGGGTCCTGCTCCTGCCCCTGCCCAGCCCTGGGGTCACCCGGCTCTCTGGGTCCTCCCGCAGGTGGAGAGCTGCGAGAGTAGCTCGCACAGCATGGACGAGGTGTCCCTGAGTGCCTTTGGGGAGTGGACCGAGATCCCCGGCGCCCACCACATCATCCCCTCGGGCTTCATGCGGGTTGTGGAGCTGCTGGCCAAGGGCATCCCGGCCCACGTCATCCAGCTGGGCAAGCCCGTCCGATGCATTCACTGGGACCAGGCCTCGGCCCGCGCCCGGGGCCCTGAGATCGAGCCCCGGGCCGAGGGCGACCACAACCACGACAGCGGGGAGGGCGGCCAGGCCGGGGAGGGGCCCCGGGGCAGCGGGCCGGACGAGGACGAGCGCTGGCCGGTGATGGTGGAGTGCGAGGACTGCGAGGTGGTCCCGGCCGACCACGTGATCGTGACCGTGTCCCTGGGCGTACTCAAGAGACAGTACCCCAGCTTCTTCCGGCCAGGCCTGCCCACCGAGAAGGTGGCCGCCATCCACCGCCTGGGCATTGGCACCACCGACAAGATCTTCCTGGAATTCGAGGAGCCCTTCTGGGGCGCCGAGTGCAACAGCCTGCAGTTCGTGTGGGAGGACGAGGCCGAGAGCTGCACCCTCACCTACCCGCCCGAGCTCTGGTACCGCAAGATCTGCGGCTTCGACGTGCTCTACCCGCCCGAGCGCTACGGCCACGTGCTCAGCGGCTGGATCTGCGGCGAAGAGGCCCTCGTCATGGAGAGGTGTGATGATGAGGCGGTGGCCGAGGTCTGCACGGAGATGCTGCGGCAGTTCACAGGTGCGCCCAGGGCCTCCAAGCTGGCCCACTCGGCCCCCGCCCCAGTGGCCTCCCGCGCCACTGTCCCCTGCCCGGGCAGCTGCCACCACGGGCTCCCAAGTGGCTGGCGCCTCCCATTTCGGGGAAGGACAGCGTGCTGCGTCTCTTCGTCTCTCTGAGGGCTGATGGCTTCCTGCCCACGCAGTCTGCCTTACTGCTGGCTGTGTGTCTTCCTTTCTGATTCTTCTAGTTGGATATTTCCTGCCCCCCACGCCTCCAGGAGGGCCTCCCAGGAAGCCTCGGGGTGACAAGGAGAAATGTGCATGTCTGTAATGCCTCTTTAGACAGGAAAATTGAGGCCCTGAGGTGGGGAGCTGCGCTTGGCTCGGCTGGGCTTGCACGGTGTTGGGTGCAAGCTGGAGGCCCCATCCATCCCCTCCTCTCTGTCCTCGGCCTCTCCCTTTGGCCCTGGTCTCCAGGGAGCCCTGGAGGTGGGGTGGGAGTTGTGCATTCAGGGCTGTCTTATGTGCACAGCCATTTCTTAGCCTGCCTCCCCTTTTCTCTCCTGACTCCCTACAGGGAACCCCAACATTCCCAAGCCACGGCGGATCCTGCGCTCGGCCTGGGGCAGCAACCCCTATTTCCGCGGCTCCTATTCGTACACGCAGGTGGGCTCAAGCGGGGCAGACGTGGAGAAGCTGGCCAAGCCCCTGCCCTATACAGAGAGCTCCAAGTCAGCGGTGAGTGTGGGTGCGCAGGGAGCCCAGGGGTCCCGGGGGCTGTTCGGGGTGTGTGTGTATGTGTGTGTGTGTGTGGTCCCGGGCGAGGTGGGGAGGCTGGAACGTCTACCCAGGGGTGCTGGGGTGGGGCAGGGATGGAGTTGCCCCCATCATGAGAGAGAAGAGAAGAAAACATTCACTTCACAATGGGAAGAAGAAACGGAATCAAATGGAAACATTTAAATAAACTGCTTTTTACATTTATTTGAGAGGTTCAGCAATGGGTGGGGGAGGAGGGAAGGGGAGCCTCTGTCCACTGGTTGAGTTCACGAATGCCCGGAACACCCGGGGTGGGCCAGGCTGAAGCCAGGGGTTGGGAGCACAGTCCTGGTCTCCCACATGGGCGGCAGGGACCCAACTCCTGGCGTGTCACCGTCTGCCGCCAGGGTGTGCAGTAGCGGGAGCCGGGTCAGGATTCTGACCTGGGAATGGAATCCACTCACGCTGATCTGGGAGGCAGGTGTCCCAGTTGCCACCCTAAACACCTGCTCCTAAATTGAAACTTTAAATCCTTTCTTGACACTATGAAAATTGAGCCTTTGTATTTTGGGCCAGGCTATGTAATAGCCGTTTAACTTAATAATGACGTCATAAATTAAATGTAGATCAATAATGTAATAAATTAAATTTAGATGAATAAATTGAAGTTTAGTTCCCTGGTTGCATATGTCACAGCCACATGTGGCTCATGGCTGCTAGACTAGGCCGTGTAGCCACAGAACATTTTTGGCATCATAGAATGTTCCATTAGACAACACTGATTGAATAGAAATAAGTTTCCCCGAAGTATTTTTAAAAATGAAATTTAGATTATTGACATTCCTTAAAGTAATGTCAATTATGTGCTCAGAGAAAGGAAGTCTGAAAGAAAGAATTCTACATATTTTGACCCCCATGAAATAGATTTCAAATGATCCCATTCATGTGTACATCCAATAAATCGAGCTTCTCTCTGCCTGTTCACTCCCCAGATGCCTGCCAACAGCTGGGGCTGGGTCGGGAGCCAGGAGCCCCATCATTGGTGGAGATTTCTGTCCATCACTGTGTCCTGTGCCTGCCTGGCTGTGCTGGGGTGGGGGTGGAGGGGGAGAGACAAAGAGGTCTCAGAAGAGGCCCTCAGTGCTGCCATGGCCACCCTCCTGGTGCACCTCTTGTCACCTGCCTCAGTTAGGATGAACACTTGTAACAAAAGGCAAAGCAAATACAAAACAACTGTGGCTTAAACAAGCGATTTGTGTGGGAGGACGAGGCCCAGAGCCGCACCCTCACCTCCCCACCTGAGCTCTGGCACCTGCAGATCTGCGGCTTCGATGTGCTCTGCTTCTACCTTTATCACATGAGAGAAAATCTGGAGGCAGGTGTCACTAGCAGCTGGCTCCCATCCTCAAGGCCACCTTGTGGTCCAAGAAAGCTGCAGATGCTCCAGCTCTCACAGCTGCCTCTCACGCTGGAAGGGAAAGGGCCAGGTTGATGGGCAAAAGAGGGCACCCTTTGGAGCTGAATCGGATATCTCAATCCAAGAGTGTACTTTAAGCCCGCTGGCCAGAACTTAGTCACATGATCACACTGAAGCTCCTAGAGAGGCCGGGCTGTGTCATTTTTCGCTTGAATGGGAGAGGACCCAATCAAGAACAAGGGCTCTGTGACTGAGGAGAGAGGAGAGTGGGCGGCTGTGGCAGTGGGCGGCTTGTACTCTGCTTCCACGCAGGCTGCTTTCCAGTCTAGCAACCTCTGAGCCCCACTCCTAAGAGGGGGTGGCTGTGGGCCGGGGCTTGTCGGGGATGGACACTGTCCGCCTCCTGGGACGGCCGAGCCAGGAGCTCTGCATGCTGTCGGGGCCACAGCTGCTGCCTGGGCGCGTGCAGCTGCCGAGGCTCCGGGCTCAAGTCCACATGCCGGAGCTGGTCCTGCAGCAGGACTTCCTGCTTCCTGGAGGCTGAGCCCCGGCCGTGCCCAGGTCCTCTCTGCCCCCACGAGGCCAGCCTTGGTGCCTCCCTCCCAGCCTCCCCGTCTGAAACGTCCTTGCTCGTCTGCTGACCAGCGTCTTCTGAGAGCCAGTGCAAAGGCCCTGCCCCCTGGGGAGCTCTGTGGGGTTCCTTGATGCTGGGCCTCTTTTGTAGGCTGGGGGTGCCTCGCCCTAGTACCCAGCACGTCATACACGATGCAGCTCAGTGAGTGGGTTTCATGTCTGGTTTCCCCGCCAGCTGGGGAGCGCCACAAAGCAGCAGCCTGGCCACCTTTTACCTTCCAAGGGCCCAGAACAGTCCCTGCACCCCGATAGGGGCTGCAGAAAGGTTTGTTAAATCCCCACCTGACTTCATCGAGTGCCAACATGCTTCCAGGCTGAGTGCTGTAGATACATGATTTCACATCCTCCTTCAAGTAGATGGGATATACCCATTTGACAGATGAGAAAACCAAAGCTTAGGGAGGCTCAGCCACTTGCCCTGAGTTAGTTCACTGCTAAGAGGCTGAAGGATCCTTAGAGACTGCAGAGCCAGGACTTCTAACAGCCCCAGGACAGCAAAAACAGAAGCCTGGGTGACCAGGGAAGACGCAGGGGAAAGTGGCCGATGGGACAGGCAACTCCTCCTCCTGCGGAAGCAGCGATACCCGTACCTCAGATGTGGGTGGGGGGCTCCCGGGGCAGCCAGGGGTGCTGCTGCTCTGCCCTCATCTCCACTTCTCCCTGCCCAGCCCATGCAGGTGCTGTTCTCCGGGGAGGCCACCCACCGCAAGTACTACTCCACCACCCACGGTGCTCTGCTCTCCGGCCAGCGCGAGGCCGCCCGCCTCATCGAGATGTATAGAGACCTCTTCCAGCAGGGGCCCTGAGGGCTGGCCTCGCGGGGCAGCATCCCCTGAGCAGCCACTGGCTGACTCGTGACTGCCGTGGGCTCCTGGCTCCCTCATCCTCTGTAGAGTGGATTTTTATCTCTTGTAGACTCCGACACCCTGACCGGCTCCAGACCTGGCCCTGTAGCTTTCCCTCCCTCCAGGCCGGGCTGTGACCAGGTGTGTCCTGTGGCTCGCCCTCTGTGCTTTGACCACTGCCCCCCTCCCACCCCTGCCCTCTTGTTCTTGCAAGTGCCTTCAATACTTTGCATTTTGGGATAATAAACGAGGCGACCCTTCCCGTGCGCCTCAGCTTCTCTCTTCTGTTTGCATCAGCCTGTGTGGATGTGTGTATGTGTGTGTCTTTAAATCACACCCATAGGAGTGGGCGTGGTGGGGGGTGTGGCAGGGAAGGGGTGTCCCCTCACCCCCACCTGTCTCTGGCTGTCGCCTTCATGCTGCTCCTGCTCAGCCCTGCCCCTTCCAGAAGGCCTGGGCCTGCCTGCTGGCCCCTGGCTGGACTGTACCACTGGCCTCGCTGAGTGGGGGAGCTTCTGCAGAGGAGGGAGGACCGGGCTGTGGCTGCACTCCAAGCTCAGAGGTACTCATTAGTGGGCGGTGCCACCTGGCCGCAGGTGGGGAGGCTGGTCCTGGGCGGGGCTGCTTTTGAGCCTCTGAGACGGTAAGTAGCTTGGCCATCTTTTAGGCAGGGGTGCGGGGGAGGGGGCTCTCCTGAGTGTAGCCCCCTGCCGTGTTCCCAGGACCTGACGCCAGCTGCAGGGGTGGGTGTGGGAGCAGAGGCTGCTGCTTTGTTGAGTGGAAGGGGATGTGATATGGGCATCCTGAGTCCCGGCTGCTCCACTTCCGATCCAGCTCCCTGCTGATGGGCTGGGCAAGCAGCCGAAGGTGGGCCCAGCGTCTGGGCTCCTGCCAGCCGATGGAGTTCCTGGCTCCTTGCTTCGGTGAGCTATGTCACCAGGCACGAACGCCCTTCAGCTGCGGAGTGGATGGGGAGATTGTAGGCGCTGGCACAACAGAGCACAGTGTGACAGTCCAGGCTGAGCGGTCCGGGTGGAGAATCCAAAAGCAGCAGTGCTCCGAAACCTGAAACTTTCTGGCATCAGCCAGAGGCCACCGGGGGAAGGTTCCACACCAGAGACTGTCGTGCACAGGATTAAAATGCTGGATAAAGTCATCGTCCAGCTATCCCTGTCTGTAAGGTGTATATGAAGCATAAGTGAATTTCGTGTTTAGGCTTGGGTCCCCTTCCCAATCCCCCAAAGAGCCTGAAGTCTGAAACACTTCTCCTCCCCGGCATTTGGATGAGGGATACTCAACCTATGGAGTGAGATGTACATGTATTTTTAATAACGTGGGTTAATCTCAAAACACTATGTTGAATGAGAGAAGCCAAACACAAGACTATAGAATGTATGGTTGCTAGCTTTGCATGAAGTTCAATACTCTTACCAAACTCTGCAGTTAGAAATGGAGTTGGGGGACTGGCAGGGAGGGGGGTGGCGGGACATTCTGGGGCTACATGAATATTCTGTGTCTTTTAAAAATTTTATTTATTTTTAAAGATTTATTTATTTATTTGAAAGGCAGAGAGAGACAGAGAGAGAGAGAGGTCCTCCATCCACTGGTTCACTCCCCAGATGGTTGCAACGGCTGGAGCTGCACCGATCCGAAGCCAGGAGCCAGGAGCTTCTTCTGGGTCTCCCACATGGGTGCAGGGGCTCAAGGAGTTGGTTCATCTTCTACTGCTTTCCCAGGCTATAGCACAGAGCTGGATTGGAAGTGGAGCAGCAGGACTCAAACTGGTGCCCGTATGGGATGCTGACACTGCAGGCGGTGGCTTTACCCACTACGCCACAGAGCCGGCCCTCTGTTCCTTATCTTGACCTGAGTGGTGGCTGCATGAATGTGTACAAGGGGATTTCAAAAAGTTACTGGAAAACGGAATTGAAAGAGATTAGGGGCCAGTGTTGTGGCACAGTGGGTTACACCATGGTCTGTGACACTGATGTCTCACACCCGAGTGCCAGTTTGAGTCCCAGCTGCCCTGCTTCTGATTCACCCCCCTGGGAAGGCCATGGAAAGCAGGCCAAGAACGGGGGCGCTGCCACCCTGTGGGAGACCAGGACAGAGTTCCTGGCTCCTGGCTGTGGTGACGCTGGGAGGAGGGAAGCAGTGGATGGGAGATGTGTGTGTGTGTGTGTTCCTCTCCCTCTGTCACTCTTTCAAATAAATGAATCTTTAAGAGAATTCATTTGGGTCCTTCCTTTTTCTTTTGGAACTCCATGCATATGAGAGGTCTTCAAAAAGTTGCTGGAAAATGTGTATGGTGAGAAAAACTGCATGAATTTCAAGGTTTGCTGATCAAAAGAGCCTTGTCTTTTTTTTTTTTTTAAGATTCATTTATTTACTTGAAAATCAGAATTACACAGAGAGAGAAGGAGAGGCAGAGAGAGAGAGAGAGGTCTTCCATCTGCTGGTTCACTCCCCAGTTGGCTGCAACGGCCAGAGCTGCGCTCATCTGAAGCCAGGAGCCAGGAGCTTCTTCCAGGTCTCCCATGCGGGTTCAGGGGCCCAAGCACTTGGGCCATCCCCTACTGCTTTCCCAGCCATAGCAGAGAGCTGGATCAGAAGTGGAGCAGCTGGGACTCTAACAGGCGCCCATATGGGATGCCAGCACTGCAGGCAACGGCTTTACCCACTACGCCACAGCTGCCAAGCCCCAAGAAATTGTCTTGCTTTCTTTCTTTCTTTTTTTTTTTTTTTTTTTGACAGGCAGAGTGGACAGTGAAAGAGAGAGAGAGACAGAGAGAAAAGTCTTCCTTTTGCCGTTGGTTCACCCTCCAATGGCCGCCGCAGCTGGTGCGCTGTGGCTGGTGCACCGCGCTGATCCGAAGCCAGGAGCCAGGTGCTTTTCCTGGTTTCCCATATGGGTGCAGGGCCCAAGCACTTGGGCCATCCTCCACTGCACTCCCGGGCCATAGCAGAGAGATGGCCTGGAAGAGGGGCAACTGGGACAGAATCCGGCACCCCGACCGGGACTAGAACCCAGTGTGCCGGCGCCGCAAGGCGGAGGATTAGCCTATTGAGCCACGGCGCCGGCCAAGAACATTGTCTTTCAACTGAACTTCGTCATGGGCTTTTTTATGGGCCCCTCATACGTTGGCAAAAATGCATTGAGGTGGGCCGGTGCTGCGGCTCACTAGGCTAATCCTCCGCCTTGCGGCACCAGCACACTGGGTTCTAGTCCCAGTCAGGGCGCCGGATTCTGCCCCGGTTGCCCCTCTTCCAGGCCAGCTCTCTGCTGTGGCCAGGGAGTGCAGTGGAGGATGGCCCAAGAACTTGGGCCCTGCACCCCATGGGAGACCAGAAGTACCTGGCTCCTGCCTTTGGATCAGCACGGTGCGCCGGCCGCGGCGGCCATTGGAGGGTGAACCAACGGCAAAGGAAGACCTTTCTCTCTGTCTCTCTTTCTCACTGTCCACTCTGCCTGTCAAAAAAAAAAAAATGCATTGAGGTATACGCTGCAGATTCACGCACCTTTGCGCGTGCGACTTAATTGAAGCAGTCTAAAAACGCCGCCCCGCCCCCGCCCCCGCCCCCAGCCCTCATCCCGGAAAACAGCTGTGCTGGCCCAGCTCATTCCCCCTGGCTGCTGTGACCTCGCCTCCTGAGAGCAGCTAACGGGAGGAGGGACCTGCCTCTGTCCCACTGGCTGCCCCGGGGTAAGGACTGGCCTGGAGTTCCTAGAGGGCGTCACCATTCACCAGATCCAGTGCCCGTGTCCCCGGGTAACTCTCTGCCCCTGGAGCCACGTGAGAGAGCTGGGAGCAGAGGAGGTAGAGGTTTCCAGAATGTGTGCAGCTGTGCAGATGTGAGCTTGGTAGGGAGCGAACCTGCCAGGGGCCCTGGGGATACCCAGCTGGGGGTGGGTGCAGGAGGGGTGACCCTGGGGTCTGCCAAAGCAGCCAACCCCCACCCCCACCCAGTGTGCTCTCTCTACATCACACCATTGCATAACGGCACAAGCACTTAGGAATGACAGCGCCAAAAGACAGATTCAAGGCAGATGAACAAGGAACTATTCAGAAGGGAGGCGAGACAAGATGTGCCGGGCACACAGGATGAGTTCCCTGCCGTGACTAAGTTTCCGAAGCAGGCTTGGCGTTGACTGAACTCCACAGGGCTCTGCAGGGTGGCAAATGTGGGAAGCTTGGGCCAACACCCATGGCCACGTTGCTCTATCACTGCTGCCGCCTGGTTGGAGTTCACGCAGCAAGTTCTCCCCTGAGTGGGGTTCTGTGTAGAATCCGGGCGGGTGGTGTCTTGAGCTACAGGCACAGTCAGGCGCTGAGCTGTGATTTGATGGAGGCCTCAGCCACCTTCCCTCCAAGGGCCTGGAGTGCGGTGGGACAAAGGAGCAGTGTGTTACTGCCCACGGGAGCCACCTGCAGTGTCTGCACCGCCCCCAAGCAAGTGTAGGAGGGAAGCTCCTGTGGCTGGACTCGCCCTGCTCCTCCGGCAGCCCTGGGGTGCAGAGCGAGGCCGGCTGCTGCTCCATCCTTGTCTAATTGACGGTCTCCCAGACTTAATGGTAGAGTTTCAGGGCCTGTGTTTTCCCCTAATGAGCAGCTGGGCTGTGAGTTGAGCCACCTCCTGATTTGTGTACAGCAGTCAAACCACCCACATGCGGGAGGAGTCGCTGCCCTCCTGTGGTGACCGGGGCATCTCACCTCATACCTCCTATGTATTCAGCGTAGGAGGGAAGGGGTTGGGCACCACCCTGCCACACAGGAGACAGCCGACTACGAAAGCGCTGTTCGGCACCAGTTCTGTAGGTGTATTCAGACCTGGATCTCCCCCGTGGAGGGCCAAGTTCAGGCTTATTTTATTTTTGCAGACTCGGGAATTTTTTTTTAATTAAAAGTATTTATTTACTTGAGAGAGAGGGGAAAGAGATCGCCCATCCACTGGTTCATTCTGCAAATGCCCACAACAGCGGGCCCGGCTGAAACCAGGAGCCGGGAACTCAGTCTGGGTCTCCCATGTGGGTGGCAGGGACCCAGTGACTTGAGACAGCGCCTGCTGCCTAAGCGTCAGCAGAAGTAGGAGTCAGGGCTGGAGCTGGGGCTCGAACTCAGGTCCTTTGATGTGGGAGGCTGGGGTTTTAATCACCAGCCCCACGCTGGCTCCTAAACTGTTTTTGAGGGTTGTTTTTGTGAACCCAGGGAATTGGAGCTCATCTTTGATCCTGAGTACAATGGTGGATCTGCCCAATTGGGTGCCCCCCTCTCCATTTCATCCCTTACCCAAGCATTCCTTTATGTCTCAGATCTGTGGGGCACACGGGGTCCCACCATCATCACCCCATCGCCAGTTCATGGCCACGGGGACCCTGTGTCGTACATCTCCTCCCCTGCGGGCTCCTGCAGCGTCCTCTCCAGCTGCATGGGCCCTTGGCTCCCCCTTCTCTTGCTTAGTGTGGGTTGGGCGTCGGTCATCTGTGATCCGTCCTAATTAGATCAGTTCCAGAAGTGGAGCTTCAGCTCTGGTCTATGATTTTACTTGATCTCTTTCCAATATCCCCAAATATCTTGCTTCCTGCTCAGGTAAAGCCAGATAACACAGGCCCTATTAAGAATCACACCACAGCTCTGTGTGGACCAGCGACAGTAGCCCCTGGAGAAAAACAGAGATGCACCTGCTATCCAAAATAAAGTGAAGAGAAGCAAACCAAATAACCTAACCTAAGGGTCTTTCCGTGCTCTTAACACGTCCAATGCACAACTCTCTATCAGCTCCCTCCCAAGTCTGATCTACCCCATCCCTTCCCCCCCCCCCATGACTAAGTGGTATCACCCTTGACTCCGGGCAAACCCCTGAGTCATCACCCGCTCCTTGTCTGCCACACTCCACATCTGATCATCAAATGTGCCATCAGCGATCTCGTGGGCTTGACCTACAAAACAGCCCTGGATATGCTCACCTCCGACCTCTCCTCCCACCGCCCCGTTGCCATGGTGACCCTTCTTCCACGCCTGGCCTTTCAACCTGTTCTCAGCACACAGTGGGAGCTGCCAGTGGGAGCCTTTCAAAAGTGTGGGTCCAGCCGTGCCACCTCCTGGTCTCCAATGACAGCCATCCCACGACTGTGCTCTCACCTCCTGCCCCTGCCCCCTCGCCTGGGCCCTGGCTGTTCTCTCTGGAATGTCTCCCTCCTCCCTCCCAGATATTTGCAAGGCTCTCGCCTCACTGCTTTCAGATCTGTCACTTCCCTGGCCACCCATTTCGGAGCCGTCTCCTGCCTGTTCACAGTCATTCTCTTTCCACGATGTGATTATTATCATTTGCTTATTGGTGTGTTTGTCTATCCACCCCTCTGCCCACTAGAATGTACCTTCCCCCAACATAGTGCCTGGCATAAATAGTAGATTATCAATACATATTTGCAGAATGAACGCGCTCGACAAAGAAACCAAAATAAATGGTGCCAACCCAGAGATGCACCCTCAATGCTGCCTGGCAACCCCCGCGCGGCTTCCCTGGTCAGCTGCTCCCTGCCCCAACCCCGCCCCTCGCTGGCCCCAGGCGTCAGGGTCTCCTGCTTCACAGGCAACATGGGAACCACACGACCAGTCAGTCTCCGTTCCGTGGGAGGCGACGCTTTCCTCTCCGCCTGTGCGCCCCCTGTCCCAGATGCACTGACCGTGCCACGTCCTGCCTGCTCCACGCCCCCACCCACATCCCAGTGCTCTGCCCACCACCCGCCTTCCTCCAGCTGTCGGCTGCGTTCTCTACACTCTCTGTCCCCGTGTCCTCATGACCCTCACCCTAGCGGTTACTGGTGGGATTCTCAGGTTGCCCAGGAAAAGGTGGTGAGTAGCTCTCGCCGCCAGTCTCGGGAGGACCCGCGTCCTCTGGCGCCATCTGCTGGCCATACAGAAATACTACTGACTTGAGGCACTTGGTGCACGTCTGCCATTGTGTGTTTGAACTTTTCTGAATTCAAACAACCCGGCAAACAGACACGTAAACCACCTTACAGCGCAGGACGTGCCTTTAGCTAATGCAGAATGAATTAAAAAATAAGATTATAGCTTCTTCTGCAATATCTCCTTCCTTTCCCCGCCAATTCTGTGCTCTGGGTTGTAGCGTGCCCAGTGTGGGACAGTCCTCCAAGTGGCCTTGGATCTACTCTGCTCCCCCTTTCTCACTTGTAGGTTTCTTTTTTCCAAGTTTCTTTTAAAAAAGATTTAATTATTTATTTGGAAGGCAGAGTGAGAGAGGGTGGGGGGAAGGAGAAGAGAAAGAAAGGAGAGAGAGAGAGAGATAGATTGATTTTTTCCTTTCACATCCTGGTTCACTCTCCAGGGTTGCAATGGCTGGGCTGGGCCAGGACAAAGCCAGGATCCCAGAGCTCCATCTGGTGTCCCACATGGGTGGCAAGGACCCAGGCACTTGGGGCATCTTCTGTTGCTTTCCCGGGTGCATTAGCAGGGAGTTGGATTGGAAGTAGAGCAGCCAGACCTTGAAGCAGCACTCTGATATGGGATGCTGGCATCACAAGTGGAGACTTAACCTGCTTCGCCGCAGTGTCAGCTCCATTGTTGCACCTGCTATCCCCCAATCTGGAATATTCTTCCCCAGAGACTTGTACGGCTTACTCTCTTAGCACAAGACCAGCTCTAACACTGCAATCTCCCCTGTCCCCAACAATTTCCCTTTTGCTTATCACCATCTAACCTACCATTTATTTTGTTTATCTTGTCTGTTGCCTGGCAGTGGGTGTCCTGGTGTTCTGGAACAAGCACTCCATGAAGGCAGAGCTCTTTTTCCTTTCTGTGCATGTGTGTATCCCCACCTACCAGGTACACAGTAGGTGCTCAGTAAATAGCATCAAATGTGTGCATTACTCAGTGACCTCACCGGGCTGGCCATTTGCTGTTATTTGGAGGACGCTGACTGGTTCAATGGCACCAGCAGGCACCTAGGCCCCACCTGTGCAGGTGCAGTTCGTGGCTAAGGTCAGGGGGACACTACCTGTCTAGTCTGGATGAGGCCCATGCATCCCACACTTGGGGGCTTGTCCATGAGGGGTGACCACAGGTGTCCCCTTGACCTTTGACATGAAAGCTCTCAATCTGTCTTCTGAGGACTCCACTCTGAAACGGGCTCATGAGAGACGAAATCAGAGACAAGCACAGGAGCTTGAAAGCACAGTGCAAGACAGAAGGCTGGGGGAGAGGCAGGAGTTAGCTTGATGGGAGGCTGGACAGAGGCAGGTGTGCGGGAAGGCGGGAACTTGGCCAGGGATGGAGCCGCGTGCTTAGTGTGCTAAGCAAATAACCCTGTCCATTACGCCCTGGCCTGGCCTTCGAGCTCACCAAGTGGCTTGCAGACCACAGTTCAGCTCCCCGTCAGGTTCACATGCTATCACGAGGACGTTGGCTTGTGTGGTCATTAAGTTCTATCTCCCCTTACAAATTCGCCTGCTGGCCCTGGCCTTTCGAACGTGACTCCCTAGCGACCCGGGCAGTCTATGGCAGCTTACTTGAGACCTGCTTTCCAGACCAGCACCTGGCACATAAAACCCCACTGAGCCTCTGAGCCCTAGTAAGCCAGATACTTCCTGGTGTTCCCCTTTCCTGTCCACAGGCCTCTTGCAAAATCCTGCAGGTAGGGATCAGGATCAGGTCTGTCTGCCAAGGGTTCATGTGTTGGGAGCTTCACCGCCAGTGTGGAGGTGTGGGAGGTGGTGGGGCCTCACCCACAGGAAGTTCAAAAGACCGGCCCCTCCCACTGGCCCTGGCTTCCAGTCTCACCACCCATCTCCCCATTGCCATCCTCCAAGCGGCCTCGCGAGGGCTGGCACTGTGATGATGGGAACTCAAGCGTCCCAAACTGTGAGCTAAGGAAACCTCTCTCTTGTATAAGCGCCCCGCTCAGGCATGTCACTATAGTGATATAAAATGGACCAATCCACTAGACATTCGGTCAGCTTGGGAAGGTGTAGCCCCTCTGTGCCAGGATCCTGGTGAGGGGTGAGGGGCTCTGCTTATGCTGCTTGTTGGCCGGGTATTGGATCCCAGCTGGAGGTGTGTTAATTTGCAGCAGACACCCAGGGCTGCCTGCCCACTTTCCACTCTCTGCTTTTTTTGCTGTTAGAATCCTGATTTTGTTCAGGATGGCACTGAGCCCACAGGAGGCTATGGTCCTTCCTGCCCTAAAGCAGAGCCCAGCAGGCCTCTCCAGTACCAAACAGGAGAGCAGAGTGGGCTTTGTGGACAAAGAGGCAAGCCTGAGGAGATTAGGTAGTGGCTCTGAGATGTTACTCTTTGGACTTTCCCTCCTACCCACACAAAGATGACAGGTGCATTCTTGGTGTGTGGGCCGTACCTAATCAGACAGGGCGGGGGGTGGGGTGGGCTGAACTTGGGCCACAGTTCTTGTGTCCCTGCTCTAAAGCCATCACACCAGTCTCCCACACAGGATGGGCACCTGACCCAGGGGTGCTGGGGAAGGGGTGATTCCGGGCAAGCGTTTGCCATTTTGATAGAAGGAGGCAGAAGCTGCAGCCCGATCCCTCTCCTTTGTTCTTTGCCTTGGACAAGAGTGTGCATTATGGAGGCGCTGATCATTCTGGGGGCAGCCAAGAGGACAAAACCAACACATCACAAGATTGTGAAGTGGAGCGAAAGAGCCTGGGTCCTCGGTGGGCAGCAGCAGCAGCCCTCCTACCCTGAAACTCCTCGGGAGGGCCAGAGGTACGCCCAGGTCTCCGCGGCCGCCGGTTGGCTCCCTGGTAGCTTGTAGCTGTGTTCTTAACTGATGCAGTGTGCTCAAGACGTCAACCATCACACCTGCCCCCCGGACAGACGCTGGTGCCCCCACAGCAGTGTTTGTGCCATGTGACCCACCCCACTCCCATTTGCTGGCCCCCACCGTTCAGACCTGACCCAACGTTAGCCAATCCACTGGCTGCCCAGTGACCCATGACCTCGGGGCGGGTGGGACCCATCTGATTCTCCCTCTTGGTGATTGAGGTCCTTCTTTGGTTTCTGGTGGGACACAGATTGGCAGAGTCCTGGGCAATGGTGAGTCCCGGATGCAGCCCCCACACGGATCGGTGGCAGCCGTGCCTGGGGCCCCCTGCTCTGAGAGCCCCGCCTGCTGCAGCCCCGGTGCCAGGGTTTTGCCTGGACTCCAAACTTACTCGGCTGTTTCTGCTCAGTTCCGCTCAGAACAGAGGGCAGAATGTGGGCCGGGGTCCTTTTCAGCATTTCCCTCATTTCCCTGCTCCCCTCAAAGAACAAGGGTGGTGGAGAGCAAAGAAAGGTGAGCCCCACCCCACAGGAGGGCTGAGCAAAGGCCCCCTCCCCCAGCCCCTCTCCCCCGCACCACCTGGAAGCCCCAGAGAGCTGTTCCAGGCAGAGACTGTGGGACCGACTTTGGATTGCAAGCATCTGGTTTTGTGCTTTCCTGGAGCCACAAGGGGCGGGGGGAGAGGAAATTCTTTCCAAGTGGCCGGTGAACAAGTGACCCCCTGGGGGTGTCAGAGGGTGGGAACAGAAACGGGGTCAGGAGGGCTCTGAGGAGTGGAACCCTGACAGGTCACTGAGGGGAGCGCGACCCAGGTTCCCAGCCCTGCCTCAGGATCTGTCAGCACCCGAAATGGGAGGCACCAGGAACTGGCACGTGGCTGGGGGAGCCTGCAGGGGCTGCGCTCCAGGTGGGAGGCTGGGTGGGCTGCAGGTCCCGTAGAAGGCCCCGGGGCATGGCGTGACCTCGGTCAGTGGGTCTAGCTCACCAGGACCTGGGTGCCAGCCCCCAGGGGCGGAACACCTGTGAAGGGTGTCTCTGGAGGATGAGGACAACTCCAGAAGTCACAGAGTGCAGAGGCCGGGGCAGCAGGTGAGTAGGGCATGCATCTGGGGTGTCTGGGGGCCCCCTAGGGGGCAGGCTAACACAGACATGTGGAGCCAGAGCCAGTCCCTGGGAGTCACTTGTGTGCAAGTGGCCACCAGGAGGACGGGGGGCAGATGAGATGACGGGGACCCTGAGGAAGGGAGGAGTAGGACCCTGGGGAACCCCAATGGGCCGGGAGAGGAACGTGTGGTGGGATAGGAGAGGGGTCCACAGTGCACAACAGACCCCCGGGGTGGGAACCAAACATTCCAGGAAGCAAGAGGTGGCCGTCAGTGCCCATCCATTCTGCAGAGTCAGAGGGGAGGGGACCAGGGACATAGAGGGTCCCAGGGGACTTGCAGAAGTGGCCCTTGTCCCAGAGTGTGGGAAGCAGGGCATGGAGGGCAGGCAGACTGGAGTCGCAGTGCTTGAGTGGGAAGTGGGAACCAGGCTTCCTAAGGGGGGGGGGCACTCGGGTGGATGCCAAGGTCCTCGCTTGCTTCTGTCCCTATCACATCTCACCAACTCCTTCAGGCCTCACTCCCTCCCCCGCTGCCCCCGAGGTCCATGCAAAGGAGTTCCTACTCCCTGTTTATTGCAGCCCCCAGGGACCTTGTAACCAGATGCATGGACTGAGTGTGGAGATGGGGAGCCAAGGGTGGGGACGTGGGGGTGCAGAGGCACCTGAGGACCCAGGAAATGCCACAGGGCATGCACTTCCTCCAGATGGCCCCCAAATCACTTGCAAAAGCCTCCCTTCTCCCTCCAGGCTTTTTGGCCCTTCTATGATCCTTTGCCATGACCCAAGACCAGGGTCAGCAGCACAGGGCTGTATTGATGAGGACAAGGTCCCCAGGTGTGCCTGCTGGGATTGGGTCTTTTTTGGGGGCTCTGCACCCTCTTGCACCTCCCACAAGCTCAGTAATCAGTGTGGGGGCAAGGAGGGTACAGGAGGAAGAAGTCATGTGCAGAGGGTCCCTGTGCCTGGAGGCTTGAACGTCACACATGTTTTGTGTATGGCTACTTAGGCCTGGAGCAAGTCCTGAGTAAGCTCCCTGTCTTCCCACCAGCTGTGTCGGCCTGCAAGGAAGGCCAGAGAGGTCCCCAAATCCTCCCAGTGAAGGCTTCTGCCCACCCTGCTCCCCTTGGCCTCACTGTGGATCTCCCATGGGCTCCACGGCCCTGGCACGTGGGAGCCAATGTAGGTCCACTTCAGAGACCCTCTCAACTCCACACCTGCTGTGAGACCCTCTCAACTCCACACTTGCTGTGAGACTCTCTCAACTCCACACCTGCTCTGAGACCTCTCAACTCCACACCTGCTGTGAACAGGTCTGGTTCAGCCCTGCCCCGGGAGGCCAGTGTGCAACCCTTTGACACCAGGCCCTGCCCCCTCGCTGACCCTCTGATAGGACCAGGGACTCTTACCTTTGTGAGAAAACACTACAGACTGTCCCTAACCTCCGTGGGGGAGGGGGGGGGGGCAATGTGCGCACACTGGCGCCCTCTTTGGGGTGTGCAGCATGTTCCCATTACCGTGTGAACTGCCCTTCCCGTGCCCTGGGGGCAGCCTGGCCTGCACACCTGGACCCAGGGGGTGAAATGCCTGCGTCCACGCCCTGGTATCACCTGCCTTTTTAACCTTGTAAAACTGGGGAGACAAAGTTGAAATTGTGACACCCTTTCAAACAGGCTACCTCACAGTACTGGATGGGAGCTTTTGGCTCAGTGTACTGGCCCATACTGGCCCCAGCAAGGGGCTCTCCCAGTTTCAGACACCCCCCCCCCCCCAGCAACCCCAGGGTGCTGTGTAGCCAGCTCTCCCTCCCGGGTTACACGGAGCCGCAGTCATTGTTCCCAGGCAGCTTGGACGTAGCTGAGGGCTCCTTAAGACCCAAGTGCCTGCAGCACCGTGGGCCTAGGACAGTTTGCTCAGAGCTAACAGGCGTGGTTCCCAAGCTGGGGTTCTTGTCCTAGCCCCGCGCACCTGCCACTTTGGGCTTGGGTATCTTTTCCAGTGAAGCTGCAAGCACTTACAAGGCGTGGGGAGCCTTCTTGTCTGCCGGGGACCGTTTCGATATTTATAACTTCATTCGCGGACCATACAAAATTGTCAACTTAAAAATTAGCCTGTTACAGATTTACTGAATTCTGAGTCCCGCCTGTGGTTGCCTTGGCAGGGCTGGACCACATGATTTTGTGGGGCTTTATTCCGCCTGTGGGCTGGACACTCCCCACTCCCAAATGGATGCATCTGGCGAGACTGACCAGGGACATTCATGCTTATGACCGCTGTTTGTTTCCCAGGACGAATCACGGGAATATTAAAGGCCAATAAAACCAGGTATTTTGGTCATAAGGAAAGTCCCAAAGGACAGCAGCCATCAATTAAAGAGACAGCTAAATGGAATCTAGAAAGGCACAAAGTAGATCCAATCTATCCTGTCGTGGACATTTAGTACTTGAAGGATTTTAGAAAAAAAAAAGTTCTTTATAGGTTATTGGCTAAAGAGGGACAATTTGCACAGTCTGGACAAAATAGAAGTAATCTTACCAATAAATATGTCTCCAAATGACAAACCAAGCTCTCCCACGTTGGTGGCTCGGAATCCCAGCAAGAAGTGATGGGCACGGACAGGCACAGGGAGCTATGCACAGAGTGTAAACAGTAGGGCCCTTGGGGGGCGGCCATGAGGGAGGTGACAGGGAGTGCGTGAAGGGTACGGGGAGCAGCAGCCAGCCGGCCTCTCCAGCTGCTGCCAGAATCGTGGGTGGTGGCCGCGGGTCCCCTGGGCTCCTCCAGGGCCGCCGCAAGAAGCTTCGTCCTCCGAGGAGGGATCCTGGCCCTTCTGGCTTTTCCTGGGAGGAGACAATGCGGGCAGCCAGGCTCTGTGCCTCTTCCTCCTGAAGAGGGGCTGCAGGAGGCTAGCCTGGCCATGCTCGGCGCTGTCTACCCAGAGGCTATGGAATGGCGCTTGGCGCGGTGTTTCTCAAGCAGGGCCGGCATAAACGACCCGCCTTCTTAGGCAAGAAGTGCCCCGGGCACCTGTGTCCAGCTGGGGGCCTCACAATTCCCAGTCCCACGCCCCGCCCCAGTGCCTCGGGGACGCCACGCGCAGCCCCCCTTCAGCAGCTGGGTCTCCGACCCACCCGCCACCCTCCCCGGAACGCTGCGCGTCTCATCCTGCTTCGTCTGGCTGGGGGTGGGGAGGTGTGCGGGGTAGGGATGGGAAGGGAGAGCGGGCCTTAAATGTCAGTCTCGCGGAGGTTGCGGTAGTCGGCCAACTCGTAGGCCTGGCAGGTGTTGTCCTCGGCCACATCGCGGGCGACGCTCAGCGCCACGGCCTCCACCTCCGAGCGCAGAGCGCACGCGGCCTCCGCGCGCTGCGCGCCGCCGGCGCGGATCTTGTGCGACAGGCTGGAGACCTTGGCCCGCAGCTGCGTGGTGGGCCGCCGCAGGGGCCCCAGCAGCCGCCACTCGCGGAAGGCGCAGGGCGGCTTTCGACGGCCGGCGCCCGCAGCCTGCTCCTCGGGCGCGGCGGCGGAGCTGGGGGCCGGCGGCGCGGTGAGGGCCAGGGCGGCTCCGGGGAGCGCGGCGCCCGCGCTGAGGGCGCAGTCGGGGTGCGGGCCGCCTCCGGCCGAGGCCCGCCAGTGGTGGCCGTAGACGCGCCAGAGCGGGCGGCGGCGGCGGCGGCGCCGGCACTGGCAGCGCAGCAGGCGGAGGAAGGCGCGCTTGAACTCGCGGCTGGAGCAGGGGTAGATGAGTGGGTTCACGCAGCTGTTGAAGTAGCCCAGCCAGAAGATGACCTTGAAAACGCCCTCGGACGGCTTCAGCTGCGGGAACAGGGAGCCTGCAGGGAAGAGAGAGCCAGGCCTGTGAGCAGCTTGCAGTCGGGGAGGCCCCGGGGGTGGGGGATGGGGGTGGCGCGACCCTCGCCAGCCTCGGGGGAGGTGGGGGCGGGGGGGGGGGCTGGCTGAGCCATTAGCTGACGGCTGCCAAGGCTGGTGCAATTCGATGAACTTGCATGCGGGAAAGCAGTCACCTCCGTGTTAACGCGCTTCTACCCGAAGAAACGGGGCATTTTCTTCGGTGAGTGCAGGCAACAAAGCAGAGTTAGACAAAGCCATGTGAGGAGGCATTTCTGTGGATCAAAACTGGTGCCATCTCGCGGTTCTGAATGACTCAGCCTAGCCTCAGCACTTCCCGCGGATGTTGTCCTGTCACGGCAGCTTTTCTGGAATATTCTCTAAGCTATTTGGAAATGCCTGGCATTAGAATGGGTCTTGTTTAATGTCTTAGCATAGAAGGCCATTTATTACTAAGTCACCGGTGCCGTGTCAAAATATTTTGACAACTTTTCTGGTAAAATCAGCTTCATTTGCATCCTCTGTATTTTGTTTATTGCTTTTGAAAGCGTGACTCCAAGGGGCAGAAGTCTGGCACAGCAGCTACGATGCCCCTGGGGACGCCGGCATCTCCTGAGTATCTGAGTTCATGTCCCGACTTCTCACTCCAGTTTCCTGCTCATGCGAACCCTGGAAGGCAGCAGGTGAGGGCTCCGGTGCTCGGGCCCCTGCCACCCGTGTGAGAGACCTGGACTGAGTCCCGGGCTCCTGACTGCAGCCTAGCCAGCCCTGGCTGCTGTGGACATTTTGGGTAGTTAACTAGCATGTGGAAGGTTCTCTCTTCGCCTTTCAAATAAGTAAAAGTGGCCGGCGCCGCGGCTCAACAGGCTAATCCTCCGCCTTGCGGCGCCCGCACACCGGGTTCTAGTCCCGGTCGGGGCGCCGGATTCTGTCCCGGTTGCCCCTCTTCCAGGCCAGCTCTCTGCTGTGGCCAGGGAGTGCAGTGGAGGATGGCCCAAGTGCCTGGGCCCTGCACCTGCATGGGAGACCAGGAGAAGCACCTGGCTCCTGGCTTTGGATCAGTGCGATGCACTGGCCGGCAGCCATTGGAGGGTGAACCAACGGCAAAAGGAAGACCTTTCTCTCTGTCTCTCTCTCTCACTGTCCACTCTGCCTGTCAAAAAAATTTTAAAAAAAAATATATCAAATAAGTAAAAGTAAGTAATCTTTTTTAAAAAAATAAAAAAGAAAATACTTTGAGAAGGAATTTATAGACTTTGCCAGGTGCCTAAGTTGTCCCTAGCAGCAAGAGGGGGAAGAACCCCAGGATTAAATTTTTAATATATATTTATTTATTTATGAGGGATAGAGATGCTTCCATCTGTTGGTTCACTCCCCAAATGCCTGCAACAGCTGGGGCTGGGGCTGGGCCGAGGCCAAAGCCAGGAACTTGATCCACATCTCTCACGTGGGTGGACTCAGCTGCTTGAGCCAACACCTGCCTCCTCCCAGGGTCTGCATTAACAGGAAGCTAGAGTTGGGAGCAGAGCCAGAACTCAAATCCAGATTCTCCCATGTGGGCTGTGACAGTCCCATCGGCAGCTTAACTGACAGACCAAACACCCACAGCCAGAATTAAACATTGACCAAAGCTTGCCCCAGGCCAGGCAGTGGGCTGGCCTCTCATCCACAGGAGGCATTAACCATGGCCCTGGCTTCCTGGGTAGCAACGGGAATAAAATACCATGGAAACACAGGTAGGTGACAGTGGTACCCAATATGTGCGTGTAGGGAGGTGGACTCAGGCTCAGCTCCCCGGCATCTCAGAGGCTGGACCAGAGGCAGCGGGATGAGGACGTTCCAGGGGGGAGGTACAAGGAGGCAAGAAGCTGCCAAGTGTGGGCTGGGACTTCCCCGTAGGATAAACTCAGAAAACCTCACTCGAGACAGATGGGGGAGGACCTTAAAGGCTGGGAAGCTCAGCTTTTACCCTGTGGATAGTGGGAGCCACGGATACTTTTAAGCAGATGAGAGATGGGGGCTGGAGTCAGGCCACAGTGAACATAGTGCCCATGTGGGAATGTTGGGTGGTGGCGCTGTACCATTGCACCTGGGTGGAAAGGGCTTTGGGGGTAGCTTTGAACTAGGAGAGTTCCAGGCGGGTGGGGGTCGGAGCCCTGGGGTCTGTGCTATGCCCTTCGCTCACAAACCTCTCCCTGACATCCCCACCAGAGACCTCACGGCCAGACGCCAAGGCACAACCAGGGAAGCAGAGGCCATCTTTCTCATCCTGGTCAGCAGTGGATGGAGGGCAACAGGCGGCCAGGAAGCTGGATCCTGGTGGGGGGCCACAGGGGCCTGTGAGACCAAGCAGGCCGGGGTGTGGGACGGGCCTTGACAAATCATGCCATCTTCTCTCTCTTCCCCGTTCTCCAAAAGAAAGAGGAGCAGGGTCCCCTACCGAGGACCTGGGGACTCCTGCAACCCTCCATCCCACCACAGAGGGACCCTGGGAGGAAGGGCACAGTCACACACATCCCATAGCACAGCTGTTTCCACTCCCGCTCACAGCGCCCTGAGCACTTATTTGGCCATCAACGTCCCCTCTTTCTCTTCCAGAGCCCAGCACTCAGCAGGCTCCCGCTAAATACCCGTGTCTGTTCTCTGCCCGCTCCTCCCCACTTCTGCATCCTCCCAGAGAGAGGCGCCTTCGGCCCTGGGCTGGGGCCTGGACAGTGGCCAGACACAGTGGCTGAGAGCCGACGGGTTCGAGGGCCCAAGGTGCTTTCTGGGATGTGGGGGCCAGCAGGCTTGATGGACTTCAGCCTCCAGAAGGTGGCCCTCCAGAACAGCACCCCTCAACGGTGCAAAGCGAGATGGAGCGCTGAAAATAGCCCTGTGACTCAGGCTCCGAGCCTTTTATATTTAGCCCAGGATGACAAATCCGTGGACTGTGCTTTCCAGGGGTGAGCCTGAAGCTGGCCAGAGGACAGTGGTACCAGCCTGCGTTGATCAGGATGGGTGAGCAGCGGGGCTGGGGTCTTGCTGTAGCGTTCATATTCTGTTTGTGCTCAGGAGGCTTGGGCAGGAGTCTGCGGTGAGCTGGGAGCTCCGTGCACAGGAAGGAGCTGGGGTTTAGCCTCAGTTCTCTGGGCCCACGGTTTCCCTCCTGTATCCTGCCGAGGTTTGCTTTTCCTTGGGCTCTCCCAGAAGCAGACTCTGTGACAAGCGTTCAAACACAAGCTGTTAATTTGGGGGCATCAGTGAGACACCCGGGGTGGAATGGGCAGAAGAGGGAAGAGAAGGAAGCCAAGGACAGGTGTGTTGTCAAGTTCATCATCCCCAGCGCGACACGACTGGGGCATAACCCCACTGGCGAGCTCGGGGAGACGAGCACGGATCTCAGAGGGCTCCCACCAGCGGGTGTTTTTCACACCTGTTCCCATTAGTCATCCGCTGGGCTGCCGGCCTCCTACCTGGAGGACGGCAGGGATGTTGGTGGCAGAGCAGCCCCTGGCCAGGATGTAGGCAAGTGTTCAGGTGGAAGCTGGCCCATGTGCATGGGAGGTCTGGGGGTGTGAGTGGGCAGCAGCAGCGGCCACAACTTGATTTGCTCACTGCCCACACTGTGCCTAGAGCAGAGACGCTGGGCCGGGGCTCCTCAGACCACACTCAACAGCTCCCAACAGACGCTCCCGCTCCCTCTGTTCCTCTCGCAGGCAGCAGGGGTGAGCCTCACCCCCACCTCTGCCTGGGTGCCCAGTCTACACCTGTACCTCCCTGCCTCCCTCTCCCTGCTGCTCCTCTCTTTATCAGCCCATGGTTTCTTGCAGGGGTCTCAGAGGGAGCTGCGGGCATATCCCTCCCCATTGTGCACCATGAGTGTAGGACTGGGGCTCACGGCACAGTCCCTGTATCACTGCTGTACCATTGGAGGGCGTCGATGCACAAAGCCCTTGTCCGCTATGACCAGTGTTCCTGTCTGCCCGTCACTCTGAGTTATGCTTCTGGATCGGCCAGCTGCCTCACCTCCTCACCCTTTGCACATCTTTGCCAGCTCCTCTACCCCAGCCTCGGGAAAGCCTCAGTGGGCAGATGGAGGTGCTGGGGCCAAGGCCACACTCTCCCAGTGCCCAGCAGCCTCCTTCTCTTCCCTAGGGAGGTCCCTTGCTCCCGCCCCACACCGTCCACAGCCTTTCTCGCTGAAATCAAGTCCGGCTGTGCCACTGCTTGCGAGGGGGGCTCCCGTGTGCTGCTCCCTTGGCCGCCCACCTCTCCAGCCCCCAGCCTCACCCCCTTCTGTCTCGTGGCCCGAGGGTCCCTGTGCAGCCTTACTTTTGCCTGCATGTGCAGTAGCCAAGGGGCCAACGGGCCTCCGCGGCACACTGGCTCCCTGCTCTTGCCTCTGGCTGTTTGGCACACGATCTCCCCAGAATGCCCTCACTTTGCCTCCTGGTAGTGCCAGCCCCACTGGCACCTCCTCCTGGATGCCTTCCTTGCACCTCCCTGTCCTGACCCAGCCAAGTCATTTGTACTGCCTCGCCCTCCCCCCAGCACATCGCACTGCTAAGAACCCTGAGGGCAACTGTTTGCTGCCCAAGCTGCCCACACCGCGTGTGGCACACGGGAGGTGCCTGGCACATTCCAGGATTCTTCCTTCTATCACAGCCTGCATCTCATCCACCACCAACTCCTGCAGAGCCCTAAGTCCCCCCGACTCCGCACCACCACCCTCGTCTCCCAGGCAGTGTCCTACGCGGTCCCCTGCCCCTGTCCTTGTGTCCCCACAGCCTGATCTCCGCACAGCAGCTGGGGGGCCACGCACTAGCACTACAGCCACCTTCTCCTCGGGCCTGCCCTGCCCACGTGTTCCAGACTCACGCTGGCCTCATCCAGCCAGGTGCTAACCCGGAGCCACTGAGCCAGCCCCGAGCACGCGGGGCTCCTTGCCCTGTTTCCCGCCATCTCAGCTCCCCTCCCCTGCCTGCTCCCCACTTTCTGCAGCAGCTCTCTGAACTTCTCCAGCTGGAGCTGAGGAATTCCTGAGAGCTCGGCACCACCTAGTCCCATGCCGGGCCCTTGACGGACTTCTCACGGAAGCCCCGGGACATCCCGGGCAGCGTGGCCATGTGGCAACGTCAGGACACGCGTCTGAGTCGGTATGGCCCTCAAGCTCTTGCCCTTCCCAGCACATCACTACAGACAGAACCTGAACTTTCCCTGGCCTTCTGGGGGCCCTGGGGTCCGGAGCCATAGCCACTGGCTTTCTTCCTCCCAGTGGCAGCCCCAGGAGTGGCAGGCCCACGCCCGTCTGCTGTCACGTGGCTCTCCAGTGGGGAGGGCAGCCCTCCTGCTCTCCCCACAGGGGACCCCCCCCCTTCATGTTTGGCCTGGCCTCCCCTGCTGCAAGGGGCTTTGTCTGATTAAGCCCACTCCCACGGTCTGGGCAGGTGGTGGTAGTGGTTTTTGGTGAGTGTGGGCCTTGGGCGCCCTGTGCTCTGCTGTATGGCATTCATTGCCTTCCCTGTGGCCTCAAGGGTACCCGGCAGCACTCAGAAGGCCAGGTTGATGGCCTGCTCCCTGGAGAGAGCATTAAACTGCCCCAGCTCCTGGGAGGAGCCCGGATAGCTGCTGAGCCATCTCCTTCGCCACCCTCGAGCCTCTGCTCTAAAGTCCCCTTGCAGACTTAACGCTGGTGCTCTTGGGGTCCCACCTGGGTGCCTCAGCCCCAGCTGCTGGGGCAGTTGGCTGCCAAAGACTCACCACTGCCCCCTTCACTGGAAAGCCTGCCCTGGGCCAATGGGGACCGCTTTAACCTGGGGAGACCCCTGCCCCTCAGGGGGCAGCCTGCAGCCAATGACAAGCTGATGGGTGGACAGGACAGGTCTCATTCTGTGCTGGCTCCCTTGCTCCAGGGACCCCATGGGGCCAGCCTGAGGCCAGACTGCATCTGAGGCTACATTCCTCCCTCTTGGGGGCCTTCCGAGAGCCCTCCCACAATAAATCCCATGTAGAAACAAGCCCTTCTCACGCTCTGTGTCCAGGGAACCTGAGACTCTGTTGAGTGCACAGATGAGTCTTCAAGCCCTTGTGCTTGGTCCCAAATCTTCGACTCAGGGATTAGACCTCAGTGCCATTGAAGTTCTGCTCGCTGCTGGGTAAGGCAGGGCAGGAGCAGGCCCATCCATGTCGATTTCTCCCCACTTAACAGGCGGCTGGGAGTGGGGAGGAGGTGCGGCCTACAAGGAGAAGCCCTCACAGGGTAAACACTGCTCTTGCCTCGTTTTCTCACGTGGTGAGAATCCACGCAGTGGGCTTGGCTGCACCTGCCAGCTCCCCCCATTCCTTACGCTGGGGTGGCTGTCAGGGGTCTAACCTGCTTTCCCATGTTAGCTAGCAAGGCAGCATGTTGGCGGCCAGCCTGGTCCATGTGTTGTAGGGGAAGCCCAGGCTAGGGTTGGCTGCAGCCTGGATTATCCTGTCCAATGGAACAGGAATGGTCAGGCCCAGGAGGAGCTGCTGAGATGTTGGCTAAGGCAGGGAGGGCCATGGCTGTGTCTGGGAAAACTGGCCACACCGTGCCAAGGACAGACAGCTCGGAGGCCAGGGGCACAGGCCGCGTGAGCAACAGTGCTCTTTTGGCATCACCAGAAGGGAACTTGTTCTTGGCGGGCGGTCCGAATTCACAGCCAGCCTGGCTCATCACGTGTAGCTGACCATGAAAGGGCAGGCTCACCCGAGTGCCCCCTCCCCGCCCTTCTCCACCTGTGACTTTTGTATTCACAGTCAGCCATGGAGGAGTGTAGACAGGCAGGTTCCCCACATTCCCAGCAGAGAAGGCATCCCCAGTACCAGACCCCCTCTCTCCCTCCCTCCCTCCTTTTCTCCCAGCTCAGTTAGACCTTGGAGTACAACATCCCCTTCCCTGAGAGAGGCTGGGACCCTGGTCCCCCTGGCAGACCTCTTTGCTGCTGTATAAAGGGTCAGACAAACCTTTTGAGTAACGCACACATGACCGGAGACCTGGAGCCCCTGCTGGGGAGTGAACCATCCCTGAGAAACCCTGGGTAGACAGAAGGGCATGAGCAAAGGTCCTGAGGCAGCAGGGCCCTTGACCAGTTGCAAGGACAACCAGGAATTTAGGGAGGCTGGAGCACAGCAGGGGTAAAAGACAGTGGCAAGAGATAAAATCTGTAGCTATAGGGGTGTATGTGGTGGAGGGGCGGCTCCTGGGGCCATGGGGGCTCCTGCGGGAGGGGTGGGGCACAGGCCTGTCTGTACCGCCTCATCTCTACGCTGGCACCGGACTCTGCCCAGCTCCCCCACGAACCCTTTTTTTTCCTCCTCTCTCTCTTCTCCCCCTTTCTCCTTCTTTCCCTTCCTTCCTCTTTGTCACTTCTGAACCCACTTTTCTCCGGATCTGTGGCCCCGGCATGCCACAGCCCAGGCTCTGAGTGGCCAAGACTTAAGTTTTGACTGCTGGCCCTCAAGCTCAGCCTAACTGGACCCTGAGCCTAACACGAACCTCACAACTCTGGGGTCCCCTGGGTCTGAGCAGGGCAGCACTGTGCAGGGGTCCCAGGCAGGGGAGTCCCTCACTGCACTATCAGGTCCCCCCCAGCACTCAGGGCCCAGCCCCCTGCTCTCCTGGGCACATGATGAGGCAGGGCTCACATGTGGTGCACATGTGCCCGGGACCTCAGAGGCTGGGGTCTGTGGGAGGGTGGGGCCACACAGGAAGTAGTCGGGTCCCCAGCATCCATGGCAGGAGGGGAGCAAGGCAGTGAGCCCTGGGGATGCGCACAGCAGCTGAGGGGTTAAGCTGAGAACATGGCTGCCGACTGACCCTTGACCCTGGCTCCAGCCTGACCTCTGACCCAGGCGAGAAGGGACACTGATGAACCATGCCTCAGTTTCCTCATCTGTAGAATGAGGCTGCAAATAGTATGTACCTCATGGGATCATCAGGAGGGTAAAGCAGTTTGAGCAGTGCCTGGCACATGGGATACACCTGCTGCTGATCAGTTAATCAGTTGATTGAGGAAAGGACAAAAACGACTGAAGGGATGTCAAGGAGGTCAGAGTGGCTGACGGGGGGTGGGGTGAGGAAGGATGGGCTGGGGCCGCCGCCCAGGTTCCTGGTGTGCACCCAGCACACCCCTCTGCTGTCGCGGGGGAAGAGGTGACAAGGGCGGAGCAGAAAGGTCAGCTCTGCAAAGGGAGCCAGCGTGGTTGGCAGGTGGACCGTGCAGACCTGCGATGTCACCTTCAGTGACAAACTGGGCTTTGCAGGTGGGAATGGAATTAAGGATCTTGAGGTGGAGAGGGGATCTTTACCCCCTGGCAGGGACAAGGGACTCACACGGGTTCTCCCAAGGGGAAAGAGAGCTGGGGTCAGAGTCAGGGAGGAGGTGGCGATGGACATGGGGGTGGGAGCTGTGTGCAGGCTGCACGGAGGTGCTGGGGGCCGCCAGCCAAGGAATACGGTGGTCTCTGGAAGCTGGAAGAGGCAAGGACGGGGCTCCCCCTGCCCCTCCCCCCCAATCTCCAGCAGGAGCACAACCCTGCCAGGGCTCTGACTGCAGAACTGGGTGATAACAAATGGTTTGAGACATCACACTATGGTAATTGGCTAGAACAGCCAGAGAGCTGGCCAGGGGCCAGGAGGCTAGTGGGACCAGGAGGCTAGTGGGACCTAGTGACTGGGTCCGGGGTGGGGGTGGGGGGCTATGGTGTGGGATGCCTGTCTGGAAGCACAGATCTAAGGGGAGGAAGGTCTCTGGAGGAGTGGAAGGGGAAGGGGAAAGAGAGGTGTTAGGAGCCGAAAGAGACAAGGGGCAGAATGGAAGGGGGACTGACAAGAGCCCCTGAGGCTGAGAATCTGGGAGGCACGGGTGACAGTGCCAAGGGGGGATCCCAGGAGAATGTACCTAAGCCGGGAGGGCAGGGCCCGGATGGAGGGAGCTACCCTGAGCGGGACTGACACACACTGGAAGCTGGAGAAGGAAGTCTGATCAAGGTTACTACGAGAACGTTCTTTTAATAGGTAAGTAGCAGGGACCATTCTTGCAAGCAAGCGAGAAAAGGTTCCAGAGAGAAGAGGAGGAGTGGGTGAGGGCAAGGGGGACTGCCTGGTGGAGGCAGAGCCCTGGACGCCCTGAGTCAGCGACTGACTCGGCACCAGGGAACAGCTGAGAGGTCTCCAGACTGCCCCATGCATTGTGAAAAACCAACAGAACACGGCAAATTCTAGGTCTGGGGCAAAGGACAAGCCGAGCCCGCGACGTCTCATCAGACCAGAAAGTGAGGGTGCTGGAGACGTGGGGTGTCAGGGACGCGCCACGGCCAAGCCGAGAGCAGGGATGTCGGTCACGTGCTGCAGTGACAGGGATGTCTGAAAACACGCCAACCCCATCATGGCACTGAGAAGCCCTCAGTGTCACGGCAGCCGCGGGTGCTGGCGACCTGATCGAAAAAGAGGAACACCGAGCACCCTTCTGCCTCTCCCGTCCTAATTCTGCTCCAACCCAAGTTACTTGTGAGTTCTTGTTAGGACTCTAATGAAGAAACGCAGAAGAAATGAGAGAATTAGAGTAACACCACTGTAAGCCGCAGAGACAAAATGGGTCCAGGCCATGGTCAACCAGTAGGTGAAGGGCTGGAACGTTCCCTAGTACTGACAGGGCAGGATGATAACTTGTGGGCCCTGGCCAGTCCTGGTGCCACAGAAGAGAAGAATTCTGCCCCAGACCCCGGGATCTGAACCTCATGAAATCAGCTTACAGGAAGTACAGCAAACAGAGGGACACTCAGATGGCACTGAGAGATGTAAACTCCACACTGGGACACATCTAGGGCAAACGATCTGGATTTTGCAGTAAAGAGATTGAAAGGAAAACACGGGAGGGAGGCTCCACCATGAAAGCAACCTAGTAGGTGAATGGAGCCCGGGCAGCACAGGTGCCTTTCCTGGATCCTGATCCAAACAAAGCAGCTTAACATGTGTGAAGCGGTTGGCAACATTCAAACAGGAAGTAGATATTTGATGATACTAAGCAATTACTTTGATGAGTTATCATGGATTGTGTCTTTCAAAAAATTCTTATCTTCAAGAAATATGTGTTGAAAGACTTTACAGATGAAGTGTGACTTCCGGGATTTCTTCAACACAACCCGGAGTGACAGGACTGGGATGGGCCAAGTGCAACGCTGGGTTGAAGCAGGGCTCCAGGCACATGGGGGCTCATTGTGTGGTTTTCTCTACTTCTATGTGTGTGGAGACTTATTGCTTACTCATATAATCACTCAATAATGTTGACTGTTACGTTTAAAAATTTTTAGGTCACATAAATGGAGGGCCACCCCCAAGCTATCACTAGTTGGGACACTTGACTTTAAACAGAGGGCTGTTACGATGTCTGTCACATAAGGACAAATATTGCAGGTTCCATTCCTACAAGGTCTCTAAAGCAGTCAAACTCTCAGAATCAGGGCGGCATGGGGGTTGCCCGGGGCTGCAGCAGGGGCACGGGGACTTGCCCACGGGCTTAGTTCAGCAGAATGAGCAGGTTCTAGAGATGTGCGGTACCGCGCTGTGCCTCCACGTGACTGCAGCGGACGCGCACTCAACCTCTTACTAAGAGGCTCCATCTTCCATGAAGATTAGGCCAATAAGAAAACACCGTGCTACTGCACTAGAGTAAAACGAGATGAACGGAGAGGGCCGTGCTTCACCGCCCACGGCCCTGGCACGGCAGGGTGTGAGGAGGCCCTGGGTACCGCCGCTCCTTCCTCCGCACCCATTCACTGAGTGCCTCCCATGTGCCAGGTGCCACAAAGGCACAGAGGAGACACAATGCCAGCCCTCCTGCAGGCTTTTGCATCGGGTTTGCTGTCACAGCAGCTGCCACAAAGCACCCCACCTCCTCCCCTGCAGACCCCTGCAGGGTCTCCAGGAACTTGTGGAGATGAGTCCTTTGACCCTTGCCCACCAAAGCCACTCTCCACACCTGGCCGCCAATTCCTCAGCGTGGCTTGCAGCCTGCATCCTACCTTCTCTGCCACTCTAAGGAGGGAATACCCCACAGACAGTCAGGTTCGTGTATGTACATCTGAAGTGCACAGCTGGATGACTCTTGTTTGCACACACCAATGCAAGTACCATTCAGCAAAGAAGAGAACATTCTAGTCCCCCAGAAGGTCTCCGACACGTGGGCAAAACGATCCTGACTGTTACTGCCCATGACTAGCTTTGCCTGCTTGTGGACTTCATACAACAGAATCATTTGCTGAGTTTACCTTTAACCTCAGACCCGGCTTGTTCTGCTCAGTGGAATAGCTGTGGTGCTCATCTGCGCTGTCGTGTGCATGGATGGGTTGTGCATTTTCCTTGTCTGTGGCAGTCCGTGTGCTGTGTGAATACCCTGTTCATCCACTCTGCTACCCAGGGCGTCCGGCCTCACCTCCTGAGCCCTTGTGTCACACAGCACATGCATACACCACCAGGTCTCTCACATCAAGGGCACCCCTCCGACAAGGCCACTCACTCTCTGTGCCTACACACACAGTTCCCCTGGCCGTCCCACCTCCTGCTGCGTGCCTGAATGTCCCCAGTTACAGTGCATGGTGACAGAAGTGTACACGGAGTGGTGGAGGTGCATGTGGGACACGGAACTCAGTCCAGGGTGGGTAGCGAGGCCCGGCAGGCAGGTCTCATGATGCAGAAGAGGCTGATGGCGTGCGAGAGGGGCCTTGTGCGGCTCACAGATTAGGGGGAGGGGTCCGGGACATCGGCTAGCCTGTCCTGGGGCTTCTGAGTCACTGGGAAGCTCCCACACCTTGAGAAGAGATAGCAGAAGCACAAGCCTTGTGGTCTGCGGTGCCAAGAATGATGGAGAGGTGGACCGTCCTGTGTGTGTGTGTGTGTGTGTGTGTGTGTGAGAGAGAGAGAGAGACAGACAGACAGACAGACAGAGACAGAGAGAGGGAGGTCTACCTCTGGGCATGGCTGGGGCCACTTGCCAGGCAGCCTAAAGCCAAGCGCTGCTAAGAAGATACGGAGGAGAGCCGGGTCTCTGGACGCACCTGGAAGAAGGAAGTGCTTGTGCACACAGGTGCTTGCCTGGGACAGGGTTTTCCTGCCCTTCTCCCTCTTCCCCTCCCCCCTTTGGGAGAGGCGCTCTGCATTCCTGGCCCAGATATCTGGGTTCAGGGGACTCTGGCAGCAAGTGTCCCCGGCACAGTGGCTGTACTCAGGCACCTTTCCAGCTGGCCCCCTCGTCCCAGGCCTGCAGCTCTGGGCATGCCCCAAGTCTCAGGTCATCCAGGGAAGCCATAGGCAGTAGGCTCTACCTGTCCCCGGCTGCCAATCACACTCTGCAGGTGTGGGTGCCTCTGGACACGGAACTAAACGCAGCCTGCAGGGAGGGATGATCGGCAATCTCCTGTGATTTTCCCTGGCACACAGCCCTGCATCAGCTTGCTGGGGTGCGGCCTGGGTGTGCACGGCTGTCATGTGCAGGGCTGCCAAGAGCCCTTCCCCCGCAGCTCCTGGGGCTGGTGCCCACATACCCGATCATCCAAAGTGGAAGCACTTGGAGACTGAAAGGGGAGAGCTGCTAGTGATCATGCCGCTCAACAGGCACTAGGCAGGCCTGGCCCAGGCGAGCCAGGGAGCAGAGGGCTCCACTGGGCAGGGGCATGGAATGCCAGGCAGGTAGGTGCCCTCTTGCTGGGACAAGGGGTCTCCCCTGGCTGCGGAAATCGCAGGGTCAGATGCGCCATGTCTGAGGTTCCTGCTCAGTGATGCTTGTCTGCCCCAGGGGAACACATGTGCTTCAGTGGCTCATCCTGGGGACAAGGGGACAGCAGACAAGCAGGCAGTGACTCTTGGGCTCCCCAGCATTTCTGGGTCCCAGTCTCTGCCAGCCAGTGATTTGGGCCCCCAGAGACCCTGATGGTGCAAGACACCTGTTGGTGGTGCTGTCTCTCTCCCTGGCTTGACATTGGCCACTATGCCAATGTTGCTCTGGGACTGGGGCCCTTTCTTAAGGCCCTCAATACCCCCTGGACTTCTAGGACTACCTCCCAGTTGCTGTCTTGGCCATGATTGGAGCTGTTGTGGAGCCAATTTGGTCTGTGTGTGGAGAGGTGAATGTGGAGGTGCCAGTACCCCAGGTAAGCTCAACACCCCCAGGCTGGTGGCCTTACTGGATGCCTTCATTTCCAAGGCCTATGCCCACCCTGCTCCTCCTCCATCCCACCCCCCATCCTTGGTGCTGGTCACACCTCTGGGGGCCACCAGGTACTGGCAGGAGGGAGGTACCACCTGAACGGCTGATTCCTGCCCCCGCCCCCCCGACCGCTGCCTCTTTCTAGCTCTTTCAAAGCAGGTACTCTGCCCCAGGCCCTCTCCTCTCTTTGTCCTTTTTCTCCAGGGGCTGAACCTCCTGCTCCTGCAGGCACCCTGTCCTTGAGTCCCACTACCCAGCTCTCCCTTCCAGCACAGATGTAGCACCTCCACACGGAGAACTGCTCGCCCCTTGGGAGCCTCACCCCTTGACCCCTACTTTGCTGCTCAGGACGTCCCCATTCCTCCCAGGTACCTCCCCCTGCCTGGGCCCAGTGCCCACTTCCTCCTGCTCAGCCTCAGGCCGTTCCTGCTCCCATGTGTCAGGCTCTGCTCGCCCGCTCCCCTCCAAGCTCCCTGCGGCAGACAGGAACATTCTGTTTCCTGCTGGGCCTCCATCCTGATCATCACCCGTCCCAGCGACTCCAGGGTCCCTGGACCCTTTGTGGGGGCCCAGGGAGGGGGCTCTGGGAGTGTAGGTAGGGCAGTGCAGCACAGGCAGAGAAGTCACAGGGACCATGAAATACGTGAGGGGCAACAGAGTAGCGGGGACTGAGAAAGAGCAGTGTGTGCCAGCAAGGGGTGAAGGTCATGGAAACTTAGAGCTGACTTCCTGGAAGAGAAGGACTTGTAGATCTAGGCCTCAGAAAAACAGTAGCCTTTTGCAGTCTGGACTGCAATCATGAAAACTTAGGAAAAAACCCACCCCTCCGCAGGAGACTGGGTCCACGCACCATGGAATCCTCTCAAATGTCCTGCTGTTAAAATGGCCCGGGCATCGATAAATCTCAATGACATGAGGCTGGTTGCAAGAGGCCGATGGCAGACTAATTTGCACAGCATGGAGCCATTGATATAAATTCCAAAGAGACGTGAGCCAGTGTTGTGTGTTGTTATGGATACAGATGTTTGTGGTGAGCGTATAAATACATGCACGGGAGTGGGAAGGGCCGGATTCACCTCTGGGGAGCCAGGGAACCCAGGATGGGAGGGGAAGAAGCACTGAGTTGCTGCTGTGTTTCGTTTCTTTGAAAAGAGAGAGACACAGAGAGGGATTGGAGGCAAATCCGGCAAACTGCTAACATTCGTGGGTGAGTACAGGTACATGGGTGCTTGCTATCTTATTTTCTCCTTATCTGTGCACTATTCTGCAAATAAAATTCAAAAAGAAGTTAGAAGTAGAAAAGGGAGAAAAAGGGAGGTGCAGAGACAGGCACTCTACACCCGGGTGGGAGCTTTCCCCCAGGGGGCCGGGGTGCACCACAGGGCTGCAGGGAGCATGAGGGCACCTGGAACAGGCACACAGCGGGCTTGGTGGTGGCTGTCAATCCAGGAGGCAGCCAGTTCTCTCCTGTCTGCTTGTGTGCCCCCTCCTCCAAGAGGGTCATCTACGTGGGTTGTTCGGAGCCTGTCCCTCAACCCTGCAGCCCTTGGCTGGGCGATTTTCACAGGGTGATTTATTCGTTCCTTACCTACTACCAAAGCAACAGCTGACACGACACTCACCACGCACCCCCGTTACACACGCACATCACAGCTCCCTGCATTCCCACCCCAGCCCTGAAGCCAGTGAGCTCTCTTCCATCACCACCACTCCCGTTTCACAGATGAGAAGCAGAGGCACAGAAAGGTTAAAGGGCTTGCCTGGAGTCACCCAGCCAGGAAGAGGCAGAGCTGGGAATCAAACCCAGGCTGTCTGGTGCTGGAGCCTGTAGTTCTCATGGAAGCTCCTTATAGGACAGGGACCGTGCTGGGCGCTGTGGGACCTGGGATGACAGCCGGCACTGCTGTGCTCTCGTGGAGCTTCCGGGTCAGTGTGGCAGCCAGACACCAAACTAAGCACCGCTTACATACAGCTGGGGTTGCAGCTCATGATCTAGTGCTTCCAGGGAGGCAGCTCAGACTGAGAGGTTCAGGAGGGAGTCTCTGAAGGGGGACACCTGTGGGGAGATCTAAAGGATGGGGGGACTAGCTGGGAGGGGTCAGCAGTCAGGACAGAGAGGACAGCACATGCAAAGGCTGGACCAGGAACCTGGAGAGAGGGGCACAGGGGGTGGAAGAAGCCGTGAGCAGGGGCAGGTGGGCAGAAGTCTGGGATTGCCCTGACTCCTGCAGGGCAATATTATGAATATTTAATTAATTAGTCTTAATTAAATATTCATAATGGCCCCTGTGTGTTTGGACTATAGCACACTTGGGAGCCACTGTCTCAGGGGCCACGGTATAGAGTCTGGATTTTGTTGGGAAAGCACTGGGAGGTTTAGCAGGCCAGTGGCATCCGACTTATAATGGATTAGGGTCACTGCGGCTGCTGTGCGGGAGGCCGGGCAGGGCAGCAGGAGGAGGGCTGCAGCCGTTCCCCCACTCGGCCATGCCATGTGGAGGGAGCCATGTCTGGGGCAGGCCAGGGCAGCCTGGGCTTCGGCTGGCTGAGGTTGCAGCCAGGGGCCAACTGAGTCCTGGTGACTTCTGTCCCCCTTCTTCGCCCTGTGCTGGTCCAGCCCCCAGCCCCTGGCCTCAACGGGTGGGAGGAAGGTCGAGAACAGCTGCCCCCTCCCAGGGCTTCCGGGCAGCTTGGGAAAGAACTAGGAAAGTCCCCGGAAGAGCCAAAGGGTAGAGCAACGGTGAGAAAGGACGAGGAATGACCCCAACTTCCCACGCGCTGGCTTGCCTTTCCTCCTCTCCCCACCTGCAGCTCCTTGCCCGCAGCCCCTCCGAGATGGCGGGAAGCGAGAGCCCAGCCTGCTCACCGATGCCCTCCGGGGAGGCCTGGGCTTCAGAACTGGGCAAGTGCTGGGAGAAGGCAGGAGCTGCTGGTGTCTGCAGATGGACACACAGGCCAGCGCTTGCGGCCCCCGAGTGAACGACAGCTGGACTCCCGCCCACTCTGTGCCCCCACCCCAGGCAGCCATAGGGTACACGGCTGAACCACACACAGATAGATGTCCGTGGCCTCTCACATTCAGAGGGGTCTGGAAGGTAACCCCAGCCCAGGGCTGGGATAGCAAAGAGGAGGGAACGGCAAAAGTTAGGGCCCTCTCAGAGGAAACACGCAGGCGCCAAGGGCCTCTGGTTCTCCCACAAGTGACAGCCCAGAGAAGGGGCTGAGTCCGCGTCCCACGTTCAGGGTGCGGGTGCCGGGCACGCATAGCCCCTGGCTCAGGGAGCCAGCAAGGGGGTCACTCACCGAGCGGCAGCACGAAGAAGAAGGGGAACCAGCAGAGCACGAAGACGCCCACGACGATGGCCAGCGTCTTGGCCGCCTTCTTCTCGCGGGAGAACTTGAGCAGGCGCACGGAGAGCGAGCTGCGGAACGTGTGGCCCTTGGCGCCGCGCGTCCCGGGCGCCCCGTCGGCGCCGCTGGCTGCACCGCGACAGTGGATGCGCAGCACCACCTCGGAGGCCTTGCCGCGCTCGCGCTTGACGCCCGCCTCCAGGCTGCGCGTGGTGCTGCGCGCGACCACGTACACGCGGCAGTACATGACCACGATGACCGCCATGGGCAGGTAGAAGGAGCACAGCGAGGAGAAGACGGCGTAGCCCACCTCCTCGGTGATACCGCAGAAGCGCTCGTCCGGGGGCACCGGCTCCTTCCAGCCCAGCAGCGGCCCCATGGACACCACCAGCGCCACGGCCCAGAGCAGCGCCAGGATGGCGGCCGCCTTGCGCTCCGTCATGATGGCCGGGTATTTGAGCGAGTGGCGCACACCCACGTACCGGTCCACAGAGATGGTGCAGAGGCTGAGGATGGAGGCGGTGCAGCACAGCACGTCCACGGCGGCCCACACGTCGCAGAAGGCCCGGCCGAACGCCCAGAAGCCCAGAACCTCCATGGTGGCCGAGAAGGGCAGCACCGTGGCGCTCAGCAGCAGGTCGGCCACGGCCAGGTTCACGATGAAGTAGTTGGTGACGGTCTGTAGGTGGCGGTTGCAGGCCACCGAGAGGATGACAAGCAGGTTGCCCGCCACGGCCGTGAGGATGAAGGCTGCCAGGAAGACCCCCACACCTACGCTCTGCGCGCTCACTACCAGGCCCCCGACGGCCGCCGTGCCGTTCACTTCGCCGCCGCCGCCCGCGCCCCCCGGCTCCCCCGCCGAACTCCGGTTGTCCTCGCCGCTGCCCGCGCCCACCACGCTGCCGCCGCCGCCGCCCCCTGCCGCTCCCGGCACGCCGCCCACCGCCGGGCTCTCCGAGGAAGCCGTGTCGCCCGCGCCCGCGCCCGCGCCGGCGCCGCCGCCCGCGCCCGAGCCCCCGGCGCTGATGTCCGGCCGGGGTCCCTCGAAAGTGACGCTCAGGAGGTCGCGGAAAGTCATCTCAACGCGAGGCCGTCGGGGGCCGGGCTGCGGCGCAGGACGAGCGACCGGCAGGGAAGGGGGCACCGGGCATAGCCGCGCGGGGCTGCGGGTCCGGGCCGGCGCGCCGGTCCCGTCGGGGTCCTGCCGGAGTTTCTGGGACGCGGAGCGCGGCGGTAGCGGGAGAGAGCGCAGCGGCCGGGGGCTGGCGGCGGTCGGGGCGCCCCAGGGCCCGCGGAGGAGTCGGACCGAAGAGCCGGGGCCGGCGACGCGCGCCGCTCTCTGAGCGCGCCCAGGCCAGCGGGCAGAGCGGTGGCTCCGGGGCCGGGCGGTGCAGGCGGCGGCCACTGCGGCGCTCGCGACTGGCGCGGGGGGCGGGCCGGAGGAGGGGCAGCGGCGCGAGCGGGGAAGAGGGGGCGGCGGCGCCGAGGGAGGGGGCGCCACGCTCCCCGGGAGAGGGGGCTCTGCGCGCCGGGCCAGCGGGCGCTCCGCGGACCGGCGGGGACTGCGGCGTTGGCCGCGCGCTTCGACCGCACGGCAGCCACCTACGCCCCGGCGCGGGAGCCGGTGCCCGCCCTGTCCCCTCTCCAGTCCCTTCGCGCTGCCTCCCGCGCCTCGCCGGACCCCTTCCCCTTCGCCCTCAACCGCATGCGTCTCTCCAGGCTCTCGGGGCGGTCGCTGGTGCCCTTGGGCACGCGGAGCTTAGAAGGCACGACCCCGCAGGTCCCCGGACTCCTGGCTCCGGCCGCCAGAGAGCAGCAAGCGTCCGAGATGTGCGTCTCGAGGTCTCGACCGCCCCAGGCCGCAGCGGGTGCGCCTCCTGGGACTGCCTGGGTGGATCCACTGCACCTCCTTCCTTCGCCCAGGCCACTGGCCGGGGCAGGCTGTCAGACACCTCTGCCCCGAGCAGTGGCGTGCAGAGAGCCCCGGAATGGGGCAGAAGCCTGGGCTGGGCTTGGAGGGGAAGCAACCACAGAGACTCCAGTTACAGCCCCCGTCCCCCCCACCCTCAATGCTGTGCACGTCACAGTGGTCTACACCGACCAACCTGTGCTCTGTGGCTTTCCTGCGTCTCAGATGTGGACATAAGTCTTCTATCAATAAGCGGCCTCGTTCTGGGGAGGTAGAGTGGGAAAGGCCACTTGGCAGGGTGGTGAAGGGGGAGGGAGGGCCGAAAGACAGTCGGGCTCCAAAGCCAGGCTCTGCCCCCTATTAGTTGTTTGACCGCTTTATGCCTCAATTCTTCATGGGCCACCTGAGGACTGGATGAGTTAATATGCATTAGGGTCCCTGAGCAGGACCTGGGTTTGGTCGATACATGGGGCTTGGCAGGGCAGGATTTGAAGGGAGGACAGAGGACAGAGAGGTCTGAGGCGCAGGTGCAGGTAGGTGGAGAGGAGGGTGTGAGGAGGCTCTCCCTGACTGGCAGGAGGGCGTGGGGAGGGGTCATTCATTCAGGCAACATAAACAGGCTTTCCTGCGGCAGGCCCCGCACTGGCCACTCGGAGTCGCAGAGGGAGGAGCACCTGCAGGATGGATCTGCCGCTGTGTAGGAGCAGGATGAGGATGCTTGAGTCATGCCAGGGACACGATGTGTGGGAGGAGACCAACAACCATGGCCTCCGTGTCCCCGGCTGCTTTGGACACAGGGGCAGGTTGACACCTGGATAAGAAGGGACTTTGGAGCAAAAGCAGAAAATGGGAGAGACATTGCAAGACTGGTAACCCCCTTCCTGGCTTTCAGTGCAGGAAGCCACAGTTGTCACAGCTTCCTAGGAAAAGAACAGCTCCTCCCAGGCTCCGAGTTTCCCCATGAAGTCGTCCCTCTTCCATGTGCGTCTTTGGGAACTTACACCGTGAGCTACGATGAGAGCAGAGTGGTAGGTAAGGCTTAGCCGGAAGCTGAATACAAGCAAAGCCTTGGGATTGGGCTTCTTTTCTGAAAAGGAGTCACAGAGGGAAGTGGAGGCTAGAGTTCCTCACTTGGGAGGACTGGGGCCAGGGTGGTGGGCTCAGTGTCCACACCTGGCTGCCATTTCCTGGTGTGGGACAGGTGTGACCCTAGTGGAGTCTATCTGCTTCTGACCATTGTCTGTTTGCAAGGAAGACTGGGAACAGGAGGCAAAGTAAAACCTGAGACCTAGCCGGCGCCGCGGCTCACTAGGCTAATCCTCCGCCTAGCGGCGCCGGCACACTGGGTTCTAGTCCCGGTCGGGGCACCAGATTCTGTCCCGGTTGCCCCTCTTCCAGGCCAGCTCTCTGCTGTGGCCAGGGAGTGCAGTGGAGGATGGCCCAAGTGCTTGGGCCCTGCACCCCATAGGAGACCAGGAAAAGCACCTGGCTCCTGGCTCCTGCCATCGGATCAGCGCGGTGCGGTGGCCATTGGAGGGTGAACCAATGGCAAAGGAAGACCTTTCTCTCTGTCTCTCTCTCTCACTGTCCACTCTGCCTGTCAAAAAAAAAAAAAAAAAAAAACAAAAAAAAAAAAACCCTGAGACCTGGGGTGCTAGGGGACTACGTGGCCCATGTCACATGGAGAGCTGTGCTCTCTCAGAGAGCCATTGCACAACTGGCTGGAGATGTCCCTTCCTGCAGCGTGGGGTAGATGGGGGGTGGCATGCTTACCCCATGGTAGGCCTTGGCAGAACTCAGGGGGTCTGAAAGAGGGTTCTGGAGCTTGCAGAGCTCAAGGAGGAGGGACATGGCGGGGCAGTGAGATCACCTGTGAGTTTCCTGTTCCAGCAGCTCACATCCGGGAAGGGACTGAGAGTACAAGCTGCGGGCAGGCAGGGTCAGCACCGAGTGGCTGGGTAGTGCTCAGTACCACCTGCCCCAAGGCCTCCCTAGGACACCTCATGGGCCTCTCAGATCAAACATGCTCTAAATTAAACTCACCATCTCCCACGCTCGGATCCCCGACCTGTTTTGTTCCCATATGAAAACGGAGCCACCACCCAGGTACTTGCCATGGCTAGACACCTGATCTCCTACCCTCCCCCCACTGCCTCCCTCCCTCCACCGACTCCCGCCGTCTGAGCCATGTGGACTAACTTTGTGACTCCATCCCTTGTCTCCAGAGCTGCTCCGGTTTTTATCTCTGCTCCAATAATGCCAGTCCAGTCTGTTACCATGTGGATCTCCCTAAATGCGATCATTTTACTCTTGAAAATATTTATTTGATGGCTCAGTAATGCTTTTAGTTGCGCTCATCACATACTTGGTCCTGTAGAGCTGGACTCTTTCCTGTTTCTTCCCTCTCTTTTTAGTTGGAGGCAGGCACTCAAAGTTTGGGAGGTAACCCCAGCAAACATGAGCTGTTGTTTCTTTAAAAGGGGGGGGGGAGTTTTGAGACTCACCCACAAGGGGTCCTGGGATCTATTTGGGCTACGAGTGAGTAGGTGTGAGTCAGAGGCTGTTGCACCTGAGACGGCTCTCACATGAGACTTGTGTTTCTAGAAACTCAGACACAGATAATGCAGAGGGATATCGTCTCCTGCTAACATCTTCTCTCGCTGAATCTCAGGGCCCAGCAACGCAGCCCGTTACTGCGTTATGGTCTGGAGTCTGTCCCGCTCTGGCCACCCTCAGGGCCTTCCTGAAGGAAGTAGGTATCAGCGGTGGCCTGAGTGCCCTTTGGGTCAAGACTTACCTTCCAGTTCTCACAGCTCCTTACCCTGACGCGACCTGTGGAGGTGGGGCCACAGTTCTCTACATACGCCTTGGAGAGTTTTCAGAAACTGATGTGTGTACGACCCCTCAATACACTACTGCTCCGTGTAGTGCTTTGGTTAAAATATTTGTCACAGATGGCAGAAGAATGGGCAGGGCAGTGGTGACCTCAATTGTGATAGGATGTGAACTCCTCGCCCTCCTCCCCCCTCTCCACCGTCCACTGCACTGTCCCCATTACAGGCAATGCCTGGGCAGGCAAAGTGTAACTTCTGAATACAGAGCCTGTCCTGGGGCATCAGGGAAGTCACTGACAGCTTTGGTAGGCACTGCTTTTATGAAAAAAAAATTATTTGATTTATTTGAAAAGGGGAAGACAGAGAGATATCTTCTGTCTACTTGTCTACTCCTCAAATGCCCACAACAGCCAAGGCTGGGCCAGGCCAAAATCAGGAGTCCAAACTCGGCCGAGGTCTCAGGGACTCAAGTCTTGAGCCACCACCTGCTGCCTGGAATCTGGAGTGGAGCTGGGGCTTGAACCCAGGCACTCCAGTATGGAATGTAGACATCCCAAGCAGCCAAAGGCCCAGCCTAGTGTTAGTGGGAACTCTTACCTGGGACCCAAACATTGACGTCAGCTTCTACAGGTCCTCACTGTCT